>NW_020620825.1:9647222-9761271 GCF_003573695.1 Papaver somniferum | reverse complement strand
CTGAAAAGAAACACATCTTCTCATATTATTCTATCTGAAAATGGATCCAAAGCTGAAGCTTATGGAGCCATAACAATGAATCTTGCGTTTAAATTGGAGTCTGCCATGATTGAAGCCATAAAAGATGGAGAAAATGATGATGCTAACTGGCACTTTACTGATAATCCAGCGTGGTTGACAATGCAAAAAACTTCAAATAAAAAAGGCTTTTTCCTTCGCCTCACTCTATCTAGGCTCGACGGCAAAGGAATTCTTAGATCATTTTACATTCCTGCTGGTGAGTTTTGCTCAGGATGGTCATCTATGGCATCTGCACTGCAATCTTTACTTCATCCATCTTCATCCAATTTGAATACATAAAAGACTAATATCTCATATCCAACTAATAAAATCCCAACACCAAAACCTAAAACCACATATCAAATTTGTGCTCCAATTTGGGGAGAACGGATTGGAGTTTGAAGAAAAATTGGAGCACAAATTTGATATGTGGTTTTAGGTTTTGGTGTTGGGATTTTATTAGTTGGATATGAGATATTAGTCTTTTATGTATTCAAATTGGATGAAGATGGATGAAGTAAAGATTGCAGTGCAGATGCCATAGATGACCATCCTGAGCAAAACTCACCAGCAGGAATGTAAAATGATCTAAGAATTCCTTTGCCGTCGAGCCTAGATAGAGTGAGGCGAAGGAAAAAGCCTTTTTTATTTGAAGTTTTTTGCATTGTCAACCACGCTGGATTATCAGTAAAGTGCCAGTTAGCATCATCATTTTCTCCATCTTTTATGGCTTCAATCATGGCAGACTCCAATTTAAACGCAAGATTCATTGTTATGGCTCCATAAGCTTCAGCTTTGGATCCATTTTCAGATAGAATAATATGAGAAGATGTGTTTCTTTTCAGGCCGCCATTAATTTTTAGCTTCAAGGTGAAGTTTTTGTGATCTATCTGGAATGATATTGGAGGTGGAGTAGGGAGTGGGGAAGAGTACACTGGCGGTGAGGGAGGCATGATTACGGAGGTTAGGGTAGAAAGGTTTCTAGATGGTGGTTAGTGCTGGTGGAGGAGGTGGGCTCGGGTGAGGAGAGAGGGCAGAGCACATTAACCACATGAGGAGAGAGGGCAGAGCACTAATTACATATGTTTGTTGTGCATGATTTTATGTTTTCTTTGATTAGATCATGGAGGAGGACATTGATTTGGATAAGCTTGTTATATTATTATCTAGAAGAAATAGCCCAACAAGACATAGAAGTGATAGTGATATCATTGATAAACGTCCAAAGTTCAAATTTAAAAGCAGTTGGAGCCGTGTGAATGGATTTTGCGAAATAGTGGTTGCAAATAACCCCTTAACACGTTTGTTTTGTGACACCTATGATTTTTATTCGGAATTTCAATTTTCTTTCAAGAATGCGGATCAATAATTAACTGAAACTATCCAGAGGTGGTGGAAGAAGACAAGAACTTTTTATTTCCCTAGTTTGAGGTAGGATTGACTCCTTTGGACTTCTATTGATTGACGATATTATAATTGGAGGAAATAAGACAATTTTAAAGCTTCCAAGTGAAATATTATTGGCAAAAGGATATGAAGAAATGGATGACAAATATTACCGAGGTGTGTTAGACTATTATGAATTTTGAAAGACAACTAACGATGATCCTGCAATTTGGGAATCAAAGAAAAGTCAAGTATAATTATCTCACTTGGCTAGTTACATTAAAAGTAGACAGTCGACGAGAGAGAATATAGTTGATAATACTGGGATTGCCGAAGAATTGACTAAAATGTTTTTGCTTTGGTGTATCGGGTTCTTCTTATTTGCAGACCTTAATATAAGAGTTGATAAATGTTGGTGTGGTGTGTTAGATAATTTGGAAATTCACTACACGAAATCAGGGAATTTGTAACGCCCGATTTTGTAACGGTTTTTTTTTTAAGTAACGTATCGACGTTGGTAACTTTGTAACGTTGGATAATCGTTGCAATAATTGGTATTTGTTACAGAGTTTCGGGAGGGTTGTGAGTAATTACCTTCATATCCTCAACTTAAATTGCCAAGTTACATTGTTACCCTCTGTTACTACTATTAGCGCCTCTATTACTACTATCATCTCCCAATTTCATCTCACACACAAGGGCTACCTAGCCTCCCAATGATTCTGGATTTTTTCTCCAACATTTTTTCCCATTATAACTCTTCATATTTATTACCGAAAATCAGAAAACAAAATTAAAATCATTTGAAATTAGTTTTTCATTTAATATGTCTGAAAATTGGTAGATAAATAACTTAACGTGTTGATAGAAAAACGGTTGAGACATTACTACATCTTATCTTTCACCTACATTTATTTCACATCTCACCGACTTCTTGGTATATCCCTGCAGCCGCCATCGATTTCACCATAAAATTCATCAGATTCAATTTGAGATTCAGTTGCAGGAAACTTCATCAACAAAATTGATTCAACCGATTCTTCTGTGACTCGTCGATTTCATTAAAGATTTAAGCTTAATCGAGTTATCATAGAAGGATTGAGTTTGATTAAGATTTATGAATCTATCGATTCTCCTGGGTTATCTTCAGCTAATTATTAAGGTATTTCTTTTATTGTTTTCTTAATCGACAGTTTTTCAACATCTGGGGTTTATTAGTTTTAAAAATTGAGGAATATAGATGTTGTTGTGAATTGTATTCTACTGTAGTATGTTGATAAATCTGTGACATTTTTAGGTTTAGTTGATAAACTTAGGTTACTAAGACATAGTACTTTACTTTTTTGTAGGATGTCAAATTTTGTGGATAAATCTTGGATGTGTATAACAGACGATTATAGCCCATAATACAGAGAAAGGGTTAGAAAATTCATTGATTTTGCAATGGAAAATGGTACTTGTGCAAAAACGTGCGCTTGCCCTTGTAGGAAGTGTGAAAATAGACATCGACGTGGATTCTCGATTGTTAGGACCCATCTGTATGAGCATGGGGTCGACAATACATACACCACTTGGAGCTTACATGGTGAGAGAAAGGATGGTGCTTCAAAAAGTCGTTCTAAGGGGAAGGTCGTGGTCGAAGAAACGCCTGATAAGCAATCAGATTGTTTGAATATGAATGATTTTATTGACTCCTTCTTTGGTATTCATCATGACCATGATGGAACACAACTTGGAGAATCACCCTTAGAAGATCCAGATGTCGAGAAGCGTTATAATAGGTACAAATCGTTAGCGAAAGAGAATTTATACCCTTCATGTGAAGACAATCTCGCAATCCTCTCTGCTATGGTGGAGCTGCATAATGTGAAGAAAACTTATAAAATTTCGGGTAACTGTGTCAGCAGTTTGTTGGATTTGTTAAGAGAGTGGCTTCCAAAACCTAACAAGTTGCCCAAAAACTATGATGCTATGAGGTCAATGCTTAAGGATCTGGGGATGAAACCGAAGGCTATTCATGCTTGTGAGAATCATTGTATTATGTATTACGAGGAGAATGAGTATTTAATATAGTGTCTGGTATGCAAAACTGCGAGGTTTAAGTTGAAAGCTACCAAAGATGGTCCTGTGATAACAAATGAACCTTGCAAAGTGCTGAGATACTTTCCTGTAGACGAAAAACTAAAGAAAATGTATTCTCTACCTTGGATATCAGACGCAATATTGTGGCACGACTGAGCGCAAGTTTCATCTGAATATATGCGTCATCCAATCGATTCATCTAAGTGGGCGTAGATGAAAATGAAGTTTCCGTTGTTTGCAGCGGAAGGAAGAAATGTTTGGCTTGGAATATCAACAGATGGGTTTAATCCTCATGGTGTACATACTTTGAGTTGGAGTTGTTGGCAGGTGATCCTTGTGGTTTATAATCTTCCGCCTTTTATGTGTATGAAGTCTGAATTCCAAATGATGACTATGTTTATACCTGGGCGTAAGTCACCGGGTCAAGACATTGATGTTTTTTTGCGGCCACTGGTCAACACGCTAAAAAAAATTTGGCATCAAGGTGTACAAGCTTTTGATTCTTTGAAAAGGGAGTATTTTACTCTGAAAGCAACTCTGATGTTTGGCATTCATGACTTGCCTGCTCAAGGTGTTTTAAGTGGATGTACCACACATGGCTATTGTGCGTGTGTTTGATGCGCGGACGAAACTCGAAGTACTCATCTAGGTTACGGCAGCAAGATTGTGTACACTAACTATCGTATATTCCTTAAGTAAAGACACTCATTTAGGTATGGGACTCTTTTGGGATTAGAGACACGGGAGCATAAAAGTGCACCGCTAAGATTAACAGGAGCGCAGTCGCTTGAGAAGTTGGTCGATGTTCAATACGAACCTGGTAAGTTAGTGATCCGCAAGACAGGTAAACAAAAGAGATATCAGTCTGATGAAGAGGAAGGTGATTCTGAGCTTGTCACATGTACTTTCTTCAAGAAGTGTATTCTTTGGGAACTTGAATCGTATTGTGCCTTGACTATACGACATTGTGTTGACGTGATGCACACGAAAAAGAACGTCATGGAACACATTATATACACTACCTTTGATAAGGATAATAAGGCTATTGTTGCATGGAATAATCGTGACAAATGTAAGGAGAATAAACTACAATGTGGAGAGTGAAAAGAGAAGAAAACAAAGAAAGGAGTAGAGATGGTTCCGCTGTTTGTTTTGAGCAAAAAAAGAGAAAACCGATTTTTGTCAGATTCTTAAAGATCTGAAAGTTCCCACAAGATTATCGTCGAATATAAGTAACAATGTAAATATGGAGCAATTGAGCTTGAGAAGCTTGAAGTCACGTGACTACCACGTGATTATGGGGTACTTATTACCTATTCTGCTTCAACATGCCTTTCCGGGAGAGAAAGACTTGCATATTTTGCTTCAACAAGTCAGTTTGTATTTTAGAATTTTGTGCTCAAAGGTGGTTAGGATAGAGTATCTAAACCAGGCTAAGTGGATGATTGCAGAGGCCATGTGTGTGCTCGAAAAGTATTTCCTAGCTGGATTTTTTTATATAAGCGTGCACAACATGGTTCATTTGGCTGATGAGGCCTTAGTTTGTGGATCTGTTAGGTATCGATGGATTACCAATTCGAAAGGTGAATTGCTATTTTACCATTTGTCCTTTATTTTTATTTATTTTTGTTGTTTTTGTACTGAAATTTCACGTACATACTGAATCAGGGCAATGAAGGAGTGCAAAAACATCCCAAATAACATCAGATACATTGAAGGGTCAATTACGAAGTCGACTGAAATGGATGACTGTGTTAGATTTGCCATGGAGCACATGAAAAATGCGGATCAAGGAGGTCACAAAGCAAATTTGGAGCCCTTCTTAAAGGATGAACATGAATTCAACGATGTGGGTTTTGTGATTGATGAAAAGCCAGTTCAGGTGGGCCCTATTCAGTGGATGCAGATACGTCGGTGATAGGTATCATAAACACCTTGATATTTATCTATTGGTTATGCTTTCTTTGCTATTTTTCTTGTGAATTATGTATCTTATGTGTGAATTTGAGATTAATAGGTGCAAAGGAGTCATTTGGAGCGAACGAAGAAGAAAGCCTCCTTTTTGAGCAAGAAGTGCAATTTGGTCATTATGCAATCGACCCATAATAGGCCGAGTTAGGTCGAACTCATGTGTTTTCAGACCTATGTAGTCGATTTCGGCCATCTCGGCCGAAATTTCGGCGAAATTCTGGATTTCGGTCCAAGAAGACGAGATTTTGTTAATTTCTGCCGGACGAAATCTTTGCGAAAATTTCGGCCGGAAACGCGTTTTTCGGTTGGAATTTCGGCCGGAATATATATATATATATATATAAATTTTTTTTAAATTGAGTGGATTAATCTCAAGTACAAAAATTAAACAGATTAATTCACTCACTAGTATTATTGCTTGTTGTTGTGTTTGAATTTCTTGACCTAAAATTATCATTTGGTGTTGATGATGAGGAAGGTGAACAACCAGATTTACTAATACTATGTTTCTTTTAAGTGGGTCAATACTCCCTCAATCTTCTAGTCTGACTCAAACTAGGATTGGAATTAATTGAACCTGGCAACAAACACTTCTTATTATAAAAGTTGGAACCGAAATTACACCGAAATTTGAAAACGTAATCTCCCCGAGACAACGTTGTACCAGTGTCTCGCTCGGGACCGAGATAAACCGGAATCCGAAATTAACTACCTTGTTTCAGACCAATGTAGTCAATATCGTCCGTATCGGCCGATATATCGGGGATATTTCGGATATCGGCCCAAAACGATACGATAAGAAGGATATCGGGGATACGATATTCGACCGATGATATCGGCCGTATCGGTCGATACGAAATTTTCCTACATTTCCTGATATGAGACGGTATTAGTCGTTTTCTATAAAGTTTAATGGTAATTTTGGCGAAGAAAGTCTTCCGGGTGGTAGTAGAGGTGCATGTAGCTCTCGAAGCAAGTCTACTAAAGTTACTCTTTTGTTTTTTTGATAAAATTGATGTTATTTATTATATCTTATCCGAAAATGTGTGGAGAAATGTTTAATATAAAATTATAGTCTCTAAGGGCAACTGCAATGGTGCGATCAAAATCAAAGACCAAATACCAAAAAAAAGATCGAATTTTAGGTTTAGTCCGTGGCAACAAGCAACGGTACCCGACTAAAATTTGGTCGAGCGTAACTCAAATATCCGTCCCACATAACTTTCATCAGGCGAACACTATATGTTCGTCCCTCTTTTTTTTATAAAACATTTTTTCATGGGACGAACATTATATGTCCGCCCAATTCTTTTTAAAAAAATTTTGAAAACAACTTTTCAAGGGGCGGGCTCTAGTATGTCCGCCCCATTTTCTCTATTTTTTAAAAAAAAACAATTTTCAAAGAGCGGACATATAATGTCCGCCTCATTTTTTTTTCTTTTTTTAATTCAAAAACTTTCGTCAGGCGCATTTTATACTTACGTCCCACTCCCGACGAACTTTTAATCTCCGCTCGACCAAATTTGGTTTTGGTCTTGGTCCCAGACCAAATATAGTCTGAAATTTGGGTTTTGGTCCAGATTTTAGTCTTTAGTCCGTACCACTGTGTCTCGTTCCTCGACCAAAGAAATGGGTTTGATCGCCCACTGTGGATGCTCTAAATCTATGACCGATATTGCAACGATAATATCCCCGATATAAAATCGTACCAGTGTATCGGTCCCGGCCGAGATGAACCGATATCCGATATTAACTGCATTGTTTCAGACAACACATTTCATTCCTCTCTCCAGCTGCAGATGAATCTACAAACCTGTGAGATTGAAAGAAATCAGGAAGAATATTTAATGAGGAGAAGGAAGAGATGATGTTGTTACAGGAGGTGAGGAGTGATGGCGATTGAAGAATTCAGAGTTCGAACTGGGCAAAGTTTCAACTGATATCGAGGTTCAGACCGGGAAGTAATTGAGATGGGGAAATCAGTGAAGCTGTTGATGTATCTGCGTTGAATTGAGCAGGAATGAGTGGGTTGGCCTTAAATTCGTATTTTTGTATGGCATTCACAGAGATTGAAGTCAAGAAATCAGCCAAGAGGGTTGTCTGCTGGTGGTGTTGTTCCTGAAGAATTGAGGGCTCGATCTGAACAAGGAAGTTGGGTTGTGCCTGTAATCATGGCTGAACTGAAGGAAATAGAAGATGGTGGCTACTGCAATGGAGGTAGGGTTTGAGATGATGAATTGAAGAAGTACAAGGATGAGAATGGGTTTGTATTGCTGTTGAAGTCGAGATCAGATGGGGTTTCAAATCTGTGTTGCAAGCAGACATGAAAATGGAGGAATTATTGGTTAGGTTTGATTTGGGGTTTCTTACTAGAGGTCTGAATTGAAATGGAATTTGGGGTTTGTTCAACTGAGAATACAAGAAGGAAATGGAATATCAACTGAAGAGCATCAAGAAGAACAGTTGATTATGGTTGTGCTCAACTGACTCGGTTTTAAGGGTTTACTGAGATTGGAGGAGTGACAGTAGAGATGGCGATGAAACTCAGTTCGAATTCTTGAATGTTGTCTGCTGCTTGACTATGGAGTTGAGCTGTGGTTCTGGTTATTGTCTGTGACAGTGTGTGGCAGAGCGGAGTTGAGGCTGCTAACTGGTGATGCTGTAGTTGGTTGAAGCAGTGGTGATGTTGTCGATGCTTTGAGCTAAAGGAGGAGATGCCAATGGATATTGGTGTTGGTTGCAGTGCAGGTTGAGCTGATACGGAAGATAATGGAGATACAGGAAGAGAGGGTTTTGGTGATGATGCTGTTTCAGGTGAGCTGTAAGAAACAGGGAAGAGGATTGATGGATTAGCTCGTCGAACTCGAGTCTGTTGTTGATGGATTTAAAAGATGGGTGTTGTTAATTTCTTCAATCTGATTAAGGGTGGTTGAAATGGTGGAGTTGGTAGTCAATTGAAGATAGTACATCTGAGATGAGCCAGTATAACAAGAATTAAGGGTAAATGGCAACTGGTGGCAGAAGCTTGAATCTGAGATGTTGGTGAAGTTGCTGTGGTTGTACAGGGTCTGTGGAGTTATGTAAAGAGTCTGGCGGCAGTGGACGCCGTGGTGCTGTAAGCTGTTGCCAGTGATGCAGTAGTGGTATTGAGCTCATAAAGGAGATGGATGGGAGATTGCAGGAATGTATGGATTGACAAAGAGATTGCAGGTGGTAGCAGTGAGAGTTACAGGGTTTGTAGGATGCTGAGACAATGAAGCTGCTGCTATGTAGGGCTGAGTTGCAGCTGTCGCAGGGAGCTTAAGTTTGTTGTGACAGTGCGGTCGAGACGAGAAGATGAAATTGGTCCGTGTATGAATTGCAGGTGAAGGGTTGCAGCTGCAATAAGGCACTGGTGGTGTTGGTGGAACTGTTTAATCTGATTACAATGTGGCCATGGTGCAGAGAATAGATGGCTCAGGTGGTGATGCTGAAGGCTAAGCAGAAGTGGAAGATTCTGTTGCTGTCATGTTATTTAGCTGCTATTGAAGCAACAGGGGAGCTGATAAGATTGAAAGCATGGTGAACTTGCAAGAGAACTTAGAACTGAGAGAGATAATAGAAAATGAGCAGGAACTGAGTTGTGAAGGCTGGGCTGATGGTGATGCATTGAAGATGGCTTTGCAGGTAAATGAATAAGTTGTGGTGCAGGATAGGCTTGACTGAGAAGGAAGGATTAATGGTTGTTGCAGCTACCAGTAAGCAGTGAAGGCATTGGTAGTGATCAAGGAAGAAACTGTGCAGAAACGCAGCGAGAATGGCGAGCCGGTGGCAGTAGTTTCGGTTGCTGGACTTTGGAACTTGAAGTGTGGATTCTCACTCAATCATAAAGGTGGAATGAGTCGGATGCGGAAGTTTCGGTTGCTGGACTTCGGAACTTGAAGTGTGGATTCTCACTCAATCATAAAGGTGGAATGAGTCGGATGCGGAAGTTGGTCACTGGACATATGAGCTACCAATCGCGCTTTTAAGCACGTTTCCGCAAGAACAAGGAATTGGCTTAGATGATTTCTGTGAATGTATGGACTGCAGAGAAGGAGAGTTGAGTTGCTGGAAGTATATGATTCCCTTGTGACAGTTTCAGCAGCCGGAGACAAGTTCAGGTAGCCGGAGACAGTTCCACGGTGCCGGATTGCGAAGACAGTGACCGGAAACCGGCAATGAACGTCAGCAATCCGACGGCCCGATTTTGCACCCAGAATTTTCAGAGGAGATGTTTTAACTCATGGGATCGGTGGACCACTTGGAGATGGGTTTTGAGAAGACCTAAATTTGGAAAGAGTATCCTTTTGGAATGGGAGAAGCATATAAATAGAAAACTCTTTCTCTAAACCTACATATCTCCATTAGGGAGTCTTCTACTTGCTTTCTAGGGTTTCACATAATAGATTCTTTAAAACTTGATTTCCAAAAACACAAGTAGTTGATTAATTTTTATTGGTTAAAGATGTAGTTGGATTTTGAAAACAAGTTATGGGTTTTATGAATTAGTTTTCTTATCGTTTGATTTCTGCTGCTTATAACAATTGCATGATTGATGTATTGCAATATGATTGAATGTTTGTTTAATTAAGTCTAGAATTGATCGAACTCACATCCATATCTATAGCTAATTTAGGGTTCATCATCGAGCGATAACCTTGAATCCGAGTAGCATGATAAGGTTATGGTTTGTAGTGATACATCCTTGTAATCATACGTAGAAATTGACCTTTGGGAATTGAACTTGATTAGCGCAAGGCGCCGGATTATTTTTTAGGTAGTATTCATATTTGCATCGTTTTACATGGAAGTGTGATGATTTTAGGAAATTAATGGAGTAGTCTTGCAATAAGGTATTCTAAGGCTTTTGATGATAGCGAGATTAAATACGAATTCTAATCATACATTCAATATTTTCACATCCTTGTTTTGCGTGCTTTATTTTCTTGTTTGCTTTTCATTTATTTTAGCTACATAAAAAATCAGAAAATCCCCCCTTTGTTTTATATAGGAAAACAAAACAAATTGACAATCCAAGGCCTCTCTGTGGGAACGATTCTTTCTTGCCCTTGCTATATTTATATTTTGAATAGTGAGAAAGTAATTTATTTTTGACGCATACGACAGCGATCAGTCGGTGGGTAATTTTTCGGAATAATCCAGAAGGTCTCGATGTTTATTACATGTATTGGTTTGTCGTGTTTTGTTTGTATGTGGACAATGGGTTATTCTATTTAGATTTTAATACTACGTACGCTAAATGTAGGGATTATTGCGAGAATTGTGAAGCTATGGGGTTGCAATGGAGGAAGTCGAGATGCAAACCAAGTTCCTTAGTTGGCTGTATGAAAAGGTTTGTATTAGCGCTCATGTTTGTTAGGGTAGTCGATGTAGTATGCTGATGTGTTGATTTTATTTTCGCTTTCATAGCTTAGATCAGAAGACAAAATGGATACAGATTTGTGGCGTTACGTTAGAGGTCCAGTGTCTCAGAAAGAGTACAAAAGATACCGTATGAATGGATTTAGTTTTTGTTCCCAATCAAACCAGGAAAACGCTAAGACCTAGGACAATGGTGTCACTGTGGTTGCATCGACCACTTTTAGGAGCTCGAAAAGGAACAAAAGACCTGTTACTAACCTAATCCGGTGGTATGGGGTGATCAGACAAATCCTAGAGTTGAACTATGATACATTTAAAGAAACCGTCTTCTACTGTGATTGGGTGAAGGTAGAGAATGGAACAAAGATCTGTCAGGATTCAGATTTTCCTTTAGTAAATCTTTCAAGATTGAAAAGTCATACCAATATTTCCGATGAGCCCATGATTCTCGCTGAAGAGGCTACCCAAGTTTTCTACTCCAGAGACGTGAAACATCCAGATTGGTGGGTTGTTATTCATACGCCGAGAGGAATGACTGCAGATGTAGACAAAGCAGAGATACCAGGTCGCGACAGTTTTCAAAGATATTTTAGAAGAGGAACCACATCTACGTAAATTGCTGGAGCAAAAGTGTCTACCTAGATCAAAAAAATGAAAAATCTCCAATATATGTGCGATCAGTAAGTTTCCTTTATAATGCTGGTCTTGAATGTATGCAGATTCCAATTGCAAGATACTTTGCATTTGATCAGATTAATGCTGGTCTTGAATAACAATTTGTTGTTTTTTCACCCCCCCCCCCCATTTTTACACATATTTGCTTACAGATCCCTGTGTAAGTTACTTTATTGTTTCCGCCCCACTTTTTAGCTCCCTTAAGTTAGAAGATGTTGTTTCCACCCAATATCTCCTTTTATCGCTACCAAAAAAACACTCCCTTTCCCAACAAAAGCATCTTCTTTGGGAAAGTAGTTTATGTTTTCTACTCAGAGACAAAAAGCCAGCAGTTATTAATTGCTCTTCAATAGTTCAGAAGCTGAAGTAAGTGGGAAAACAACAGCAAAATCATCTTCAATTTTAGCTGCTTCGGAATCTTTGAATAAACCATACTCTTCAATCATCATCTACACAGGTATGGGTTTGTATTCTTTTAAGTGCTGTTTTTCTTCATCTTCCTCTGCATGATTGCATAATGATCCATTTTTCTTTGTTGCAAAGAGAATGCAGAGAAGTGTAATAGCACTTAATGTATTATTTTATTTTATTTTATTTTTGTTACTCTGTTTTGTGGTAGACTATCTAGTGGGAACAATTTGTTTGTGTTGGTGGTGTGTGATTGATTTAAGAATTAAGTGTAATCATGATATGGGTTTTGTTTGAATAACATTATTCTACTATGCAGATGTATTTGATTTAAGTTTTGTGGTGGTTGTTAACTTTTTTTCTTCTAGGGTTTGATCTGTTTTTTGAGTGAAAATGCAGATTGTTTATGTTGTTGTTTCTAGGATTTTGATCTGTTTTTGAATGAAAATGCAAATTGTTTTCTATCTTGAAATGTATTTGGTTATGTTTAACACCAAAGTAATTGTTTTGCAGCAATACTTTTTATACACTGTTGTATGGCGTCAAGGAGGAGCCACAGTCCTGATTCGTCACATGAGAGGGAGAGAGAAAAAAGAAAAGAATCCTAAGGTCTTATTCAGATGATGAACCAGAGACAGGCAGCTCTAAGGATCCTCTTGCTCAGTCTTATAAACTGATTGAGCTCATGACCCCTGAACAGTTGAAACAGCTCCAGAAGCGTGTGAACAACTTCTTCGCATGTCATGAAATAGGGATCAAAGTTAAAGAGGATGACGCGGCACGCCAGAGGAAGGCTGTTGAAGAAGCTGTTTTGAAAGAGGAGTATGAAAAGTTCAGAGACGAACAGTTTCGTCGTGCACAGGCATTACTTGCAGCAAGTATGCCGCGATATCCTCCACAAGTAGATTTGCTGGCCTCTGATGCTGAATCAGAGGCTGAACCAGATTGGGAACCTTTTCAGCATGTGCCTGAGCCATACTCACTAGATGAGGAGGTAGAGCAGCTCACACATGCTGATTTGGAGGGAAAAATATAAGCAGACAGTTGGAATGACTTTCTCATGGGGCCTTTTGATCTAGAAGAGGAGGAGTATGCTCAAGCACTAGTGGATGCTGAAGATAACGACGATGATGATGAAGACTATGAGGAAGATGAGACAAGTGAAGTCATCGACGAAGATGAAGATGAGGAAGAAGAGGATGAAAATGTGGAAGAAGAGGAAGATGAAGAAGATGAATCTGAGGAACATAATGGATATGACTTGTATGAGGAAGATTCTACAGATGATGATGAATGAGGAGATTGTTCTAACTGCTGATGGATGAACTAACTTCTTGCGGGTATGTTTTGGCATATATATACTTAGTGGTGATACCTAGGGGTATATTTTTTGGTTTACTTTTTGGTACATGGTTAACAGGACAAAACAATTGCTATGTGGATGATACTACGACGATATATTTTTTGTTCAGAGATTGTTATGTGGATGTGATCTCTGTTTTTTTGTTTTCCTGTAGCACACCCTTTGAAGATATTTTGTGTATGATGTGGAAAACAGATATATATTATAAAAAAGACTAGATCTTAACCCGTGCCGTTACGGCACGGGCCTTGGCGTTGGTTAATTTTGAAAATCGTACCAATTGAGTCCCAAAAACTTATCAACTCCTTCTGATGCCAATACTTTCTGTATTGCTCCCCAAATTGTATTGGGTTTTGTATTTTAAATATGATATTAGCCATTATATATGTTGATTCACATTCCCAAATTATATTGGGTTTTGTATTTTATATATGTTGATCCACATTGAGTTCATAGAACTCATACGAAATTTTCTTATTTTATTTTTCCCCGTGTTTTAGATTTAATTCTCTCTCAAATGCTATAAGAGAGAAATATTTTTTCCTCGACTCTGGATGGCGCAAATCTCACTTCTCTTGGGACCATATACTCTACAATCAACCTATTTAATGGTGTCAAGGGAAGACTACTATGAGCATTTCTGGTTTTCGTAAGTCTATATGCCCTATAATCGCTACCACCCGACAATAAGTAGCCTTGTCAGTTCCATAATTGTTACCCTGTTTGGCCGCTGTTTCGCCTATGTACTGCATATGAAGTATAGATTAATATGTTATTGCAGGCATACGTCAAAAATAGATTGAAGTCCCCCGTTTTCCATACGTCAGAAGATTGGTGAATTTTTCTAGGGACTATATTGTCCAGTAAAATAAAACAATGTACATATAAGTTATTTCACTCAACCGATTTTTTGTGTCAATTAATTTAAGAGAAACTTCCTCTCTTTTTTTCCTTCTAAAGGAAGAGATTCATATCTTCTAAAGGAAACACTCAGATTTAGTTTGAACATCCCTTTGCTCCACCCTGAAATTACAAACAATTGAACTAAGCACACGATGCATCACCATACCTGTTGTATCTTCCACTTCCGTTGAACACAACATAATAGATCAGTACCTGGACTCCCCCATACGCCCAACTATGATAAATTGACATTATATAAGCACCACCGCCATGTCTTCACTACTTAATCCAGCACTACTCAAGCAAAACGAATGAAAACATCGGGGTGTGTCACCTGCCTCAGATGATTTTTCTTCTTAGGAGTCGACAATTCCCACATAGTGGCGGACTTGTTTGCATTATTATCATAAGGTTCTGAGTTCCTTGGATGGGAACATACTGCCTACTGGCATATGGCTTTCATGTCCGAGGCTTATCTGAAATGAGCTGGGTCAACTTAATTTTATTTCCGTTTTATTCTATTAACAACATAAAAAAGTGGCCAAGTGATGCCACATTGCACAACCCTTCTAGCAACATTTTATGTTGATCTTTTCATATGATTCGTTCAAATTTTGGTTAAGCATATTTAAAAAAAAAATTCCTAAAAGATGCAGTTGCACTACAAAGAAATTATAAAAGAGGATCATTCGAAAATGTTGAAAAAAAAAAGAGCTTGAAAACTAAGCTAAATTTTCTTCAAAATTTCATCAAACTTCTACAATTGACCTACAAACTCGATGCAATTTCCTTACATTTCACTGTAGTTTCTTTAAACGACTACCAATTCTTATTGATTTTTAATATTTGTTAATTCTTCCAAATCTAACTCAAATTTCTTCACATTTTTTTCCAACATCTTCTATCTGCATTGTAAACTTACTGTAATTAATTCAAACTTCACTATAATTTCTTTAAGTAGCCAATGAATTAAAAGAAATTGAAAAATATCGCCAATTCCAATTTCACTAAGAACTCACTATTGGTGGGTTTGTTTGCAGAATTTGTAACTCAGATTTCCTAAAATTTCTTCAATTTCGGCCAATCTTCCGGTCGACCCCACCTCTTCAATTTCAATAATTTGAATGACCTTTGTGATATAATTTGTAACTTCAGAATTTTGGTTCTTTGGATAGGTGTTTTCAGTAAAAGCTTTCAAATTTTGTTGATTTAAGAAACTCCAAAGTTTGGCCTCGTTTTGGCGGAACGTATATGGTTTTGTACCATCACTTGGAATCGTTTTGGCATACCGTATATGGTTTTGTACCATCACTGTAGATGAATGGCCCGTCTAGGCTTGGCCTACATCTGTGTTAACAGAAGAAAAGCGTATCACCACAACCATCAAAATCAAAACGATACGACCAACAATAAGTAAATTCATGAAATAAAACCATCACTTAATATTTGCATTTTCATCAGTATATATAGTTTCTCCTTGTAAACCAATTTTACATCTATAATTGGCGTTTAAATGATCCAACCAAAAATAGTTTGCATCTTTAGCGCTCACCGTGAGATGCACAATCTGATGAGCAGATTAATATTACTCCTTTGGACAATCATTTACTCTTCTTCTTGGGTCCATACACGAAGATGGTTCCTTTATTTTCTTGGGAGTGCAGTTGGAACTTGAAAGTTGCCAAAATGTAGTAGGAATAAGAGAGGCTTCAAAGTAAGATAAACTTTTTCTTTAGTCGGTATATTAAAGATGCAAAATAAACTGAGCTTTTTTTATAATAACAATCAATCCTTAGGAAAAATCTTTAATTGATCAGTAAATGATCAGTAAAGAAATTCAAAGAAAACTCTAGACCTTGGCCACTGGAAGGAATTCAAAGAAAACTCTTTGATTGATGCAGTGACATTATTATGTCCCATAAATTCATGTTTGAGCTATAACCCTAACTGACTCTGAAAAGTGTTGTTGATACTGGAGTAACAACAGGAATGCCTACCACTGTACCAAACAACAAAGGTATTTGCGTTACAAAGTGTGCAACTTGCTGAGTAACTCGACCTTGAACTGCAAGAGTATATATAAAAACAATCGAGCACAAATGTACCTTTATAAAATGGCAGGAGGAGAAAACATACAGTGTTAGTGTATGATACTAAGTGGTACTGCTTCTTCAAAGGGTGAAAGAACTTAACGGGGCATTGGGGGTGGTGCATGAATGCATGCTGGAAACGTTAATGGCGGTGATTAATTTTGTATAGGTGGCAATGGTAGAGGCGCTGAACTGAGATGCTAAGCTTTGTATCATAAACATTGGTGGAGACGCTGAATTTTTTACCAGAAACATCGGTCAAGGCACTGGTGAATTTTGTATCAGTAATACCAAGGGTCGTGATGAATTTTTCATTAGGAAATTCTGAGGAGGTACTGAATTTTGTACTGGTGACGACGTTGTCGGGATGGGCGTGTGTGTGTTGGATCTTTGCATCGGCAACATAGGTGGAGGTGATGAAATTTGTGGAGGATTCAACGGTGTTGTAACAACTGGCCCTTCATCATTCTATGGGACAGGGGGGGGGTCCCCATTATAGAATCCTATGAACTTGCAACATAGCTTTGATAATTTTGGGCTAGCTGGGCCATTTGGTTCACCTGCAATGAATGAAAACAAACATACTTCAGTTACTAAAACGTTAAATTTGTGATTGAAAAGTTTATTATTAGCACGCACAACAGAAAAATTATGTCTAAACCCCATCGAAAGTCGAGTAATCATTGTGTAACCAGCTGAAGTTAAGAAAATAGATAAACTTGTTGGTGTAACTAATCAGTACTTAATTTTGATGGAAGCAATAATAGATTAACTCTAACAAAATAGACCAACCAAAAAATACAAACCATAACACCTTCAAACCCCAATAACTCAAATAAACCTTCAATTAACTTAAGAGAGCACTTATTGTAGGCATTATCGAATTAAGAGGTTGAGCCCTTGCTATAAGCATCACAAAAGAAGTCAAAAACGGATTACAGAAGACTAAAAATAAATCGTGTGATCGACTGCTCCATATATTTCAAACTTAAAATCTCACACATCTCTTAAGTATCTCTTATGAATTTTTGAGAGACTTCTGGTTTCTGGCGACGAACCTTGAATCTCTGTTAGCATTAAACAAAACATTGTATCTCACAATATTTGAAAATGATGGAAATGACTACGTTCATTAACTCAATACTTTGGTCCTTACTTCTAAGCCCAAAGATGATTACAAACCTCAAATAAAAAGTCATATACAAAACTACCTAGCTGCAATGTTCGTCTAATCATTTTAATGATTCATAACCTTCTAACACTCCAAGTAGTGAGCAAACAACGGCACACATCCTAAAAAAACAAAAACATTTCTAGGCCAAACATTCCTAACTCTTCCACAATATACTGAAGCTTCGGTGTCTCTAACAGCTGAGTTACTAACAATGTATCTTATATGCGACTATCTTATCATTCTCATTCTTCTTTAGTTCTCCAATTTCATAGAGTGATTTCAAACAACTAAAACCCAAACCCTAAAATTCAAATAAAATATTAGATACATTAATGACATAAAAATTATCATTTCCAGGTAAGACATGACCGAAGCATAGTGTAGAATTCAACATTCCATCCATGTTGATTTTCATAATTCACATACCCAGGAGCACGAAATAAATTGCTGTTGATTTTCATAATTCACATACCCAGGAGCACGAAATAGATTTCTATTAGTCCACGACGTCCCTGCAAAATCACCACACTCATAATATATTAGCATCACCGAAAGCAACCATGAGGCGATTCTAAATCAATTTTATTCTTACGCATACCCAACTTGTAAAACATAAACAAAGGTTTTGGAATTGATTGACTTTGGCGCTTCAGTCACTGGTGCCTGAAGCCACTTTATGCTATGTGTTCTTCTATTGATTTCGTTGTTTTACTATAATCCAACCCAGAGAAAACTAACAAAATTCACAACTCAAATTTAACTGAAAAATGAAGAAAATTTCGTAAGTAGACATTTTATGCTACTTATTCCTAGTTAATCATGTCCAAAATAAGACGCTTGACCTCTCAGGCATTTCTACAAACATTTCACGAATAACTTTAAATTAAATCAACGATTCATAAGATTCATCGTCGAATTGAACCATCTAAATAATAAAACCTAGATTGATATCCAATCAGAGAACCATGAAACGCTGGATTGAAGAAAAATTGCATATTAAATTTTTTATTCTTACCCGATATCTAAACTCTCCTTGCAGAAAAGTAGATAATTTTTCTGCAATCATTTTCTCAATCGGGATCTCAAATCATGCCTTCCATCGATTCTCACCAAATCACATTAAGCAACTTTTCTTCGGTTAGTTTTACATTGGACCATTTTAAACTAATCCTAAACCTTGTTCAACTTCGAGCAAGAGAGAGAAAAAAGTGAGAAAGAGGGGAATATGAAGAGAAGGGAATATGAAGAGAAAAATGAGTCGACAATTAAACCGTATAAGCCCAAATAATTAAACCATGTATAACACTATTAGTCGTAGATTTATCTAATGGGAGACTGAATCTGGACCACTCTTTACATAGGCAAAGTTATCCAAACTGTGTCATGTATTCTTGATATATGATTTTTTTCTAGCATGTTTGAAACTTTCATATCTTCCTAATCATGATAGAGTTGTATCCTCAAGCCACGAATTTATCATAATTATTTTTCACACTCTCTTTCCAAAATAAATAAATAAATAAATAAAATCGGTATAATGTTTTATAGTTTACAAAGATATCTTATGGTTCATTTGAACTGCACTTCTGAATTTCCTTTATTTTAGTAACCGTGTAAAAACAAAATATTAAACTATGTTAGTTATAAAAAAAATCACGTCATCTGAGTTCATTAGTTCTGGATAGTTGGGTTGGCCTTAAAATGTCAAGATCCTTGTTAACTTTTATCTTTAAGAATAGTCCAAAAGGATTAAAACCAAGTGTGGACTCAACAATAAGTATCACATTATATGTTCTTACGAATTTAATAGCTACAAATCTTTAGTACTTCAAAACTCCTACATATTCTACAATATTGACCCTCCAAACGTGTGGTTATTCGCTGCATAAAAATGATGAAACCATGGTGAGCTAGTCAGTCAAATGGTTAACCATTTAACCAGATAACATTAGACTCAGTTATCCAGCATTGAATGAAAATGATGTTAAAACATTTAGTAAGGAATATTTTTGAGTGAAATGCCTTACAGAATCTCCTGGATGCAATAATTCTTACAATCAAATTTTGTTAGCTCTTAACTTTTGTTGACTATAATATTATGACTCATCAATTGGAATTATTTTGGCGTTTGTTACCTGAAAATTTAAAATCATGTAAGCATGCCCAAGAAAGACTCTTAGTAAGGTAGGAAAACAGTCCTGATGACAAAATTATAGCGGTACACATGTATACTTTATCAATATCTTCTTTGCACTATCTTATAGTAGTAAACATGCGCGCAAAAGAGATCTATGTTTTATTTATAACAATACTGTTTTAAGACCAATATATTGTTGTCACTTATCTACAAATGACAAAAATTCTAAACATCAATGACAACAAAGTTGAGATAAAATATTTAGCAGTGTGATCAAAGTTTATGAATATAACGAATAAAGCATAACTCATTTAAGGATAACAATTAGTAATAGGATAGAGACTAAGATTAAGAACGTTAGCTTGTGATTTGTGCGGTTAAATGAAACCAAATAGAAAGAAAAATTATGAGCCATAGATTATAGCAGGGTGGTTGCTTGAACAAGCCATGTAACTTAGCATGTGAATATAAAACTGAACTATTAAAGCATATAAACTATATATAGTCGAATGAAGAAAGAGACGTTTCTAAAAAAACGGGAATATTGGAAGTTTTTTTTTTTTGCAACGACTTAAATTAACATCATATGATTAATACCAAGGATGAAACAGACAGTAGCACCGACAAATTAATTACTCGAAGATGATGATTCCCTTATCTGATTGGTAGGACAAAAGAATAAAGCATTTGAAAGAGCTATTGTGCTCTCTGCTGCTTTTCCAACGTTGAACGCCTTTAGGAACGCGAGAACATTTACAGAGCACAAATAAAATGGATGATTTGCAAAATTGAACTATTAAACCATCCAAATCATACCATATTCGACGAAATAACCATAATTTTCGTTTTTAGTCGATCTGTAATTGAGATTCAAAGTCATATAAAAATAAGAAAAGTAAATATAACATGACCTTAAAGCAAGCAAAAAAGTGATAACGATTTAAGACTATGCAACTAATTCGATTTGGAGAAACATAAAAAGATTAATCAAATGCCTATTATTATGGTTGAAGGATATGAGTACATTTTATTTTTCACCATCCACCGTTTTTCAACAATAGTTACTACCACCACTCTTGCCAGTGAAACAGCTTCCGCCACCAGTGTCCTTAATGCCATAACGTTTTTTCCATCTACACTACTCAGCAATCCACCACACCACTTATGTAATTGTTAGTAAATCTAAGCATTAGCTAATTGAAATATATTTATATAATTATTATTAATAGAGTAATTCATTTAGCAATCATGGAAACTATATAACCATGTTAATGTTTATAAATTTTGGTTACATGTACATCACATATGTTCAAGCCTTTTTTATTTTTCACAGTAGGCTTCAGTGGAAGACCATTTCTAGTTGATCTGGATTGATACGCTTAGAGAGAGACTTAAAAGATTGGGATTAGATGCATTTCTAATCCCAATCATAACCATCAATTGTGAGAAAAAGCCATTAATAGTTTTTATTGATAAAGTTTTAGTAGTAATATTATTTATTAATAAAATTATGTATTTATTAGATTGATTAAGGGGAAATTTAATAAATCATTCATCACGAGCAATTAACGAAATACCAATTAATAAAATATTAATAATAACATTTAAGTTGAACAAATCATGACCATAGATTTATCTTTTCTCTAAACAAATCCTGACCACTCTTTACATAGATAAAGTTATCCAAACTGTACTATGTATTCTAAAAAAAGAAGTGTTGTCTGTGTAGCATGTTAAATCCAATCATTGATTTCGTCATCCCACGGCTCGGATCAATCGGTTATGTTTTATATATAAAAACATATAGCCGTCCGTAGGATCGTATATAAAAACATGTAGCTGTCCGTGAGATGTTGAGTTTCCTGATTTTACTAGGATCCCGTTAATACATTGGTTTCCTAATGCTCTCCGCTTGGTTTGGTGCATAAAAAGAGCGTTGGTGAGCGGTTGGTTCTGAATTGGGAATCTCTCTCGGTTTCCTGCTTCTGCTTCTGGTTCTCTCAGAATTCTAGCCCTAGGAATTTTCTTCTTAATTTTGTCCTGATTGCGTTGCCTGATTGAATTTTTAGGTTGATGCTCGACTCTCTTGAAACTCTGGCACTCGAGATTGATCATGCAGGTGTGATTTAATTCGGTTTAATTCATGATTTAATTAATTGGGTTTAATTCTTTTCAGATTAATAATTGACTCAGGTAATTGTTTATCTTCATCGGCGGATCGTTATTTTACTTGAATTTGACTGGTTTTGGTTTTGGTTCTGGGGTGTGATTGGTTTGTGATTGTATTGTTGCAGTACCTTGATCAGGAACTTCATTATCAAAAGCTTAAGATGTGGAGTTTACGGTCTCAAATAGGTATACTAATTCTCAATTTTTGGATTTTATCATTCCAGTAAAATTTGATCTCTGTTCACCTTATTCATAAACTTGATTATCTCTATACTGTGTAGCCTTAAAAAGATTTCTCTATATTGGTATACTATCTCTTTCAAAGGTAAATCTAATTTGTGTTTTGCGTATATGAATTGTTACAGAAGATTGATTATGATTTTCTGTAACTTGGTTTCAAAGGTTTATGAAGATTTGGAGTTTCTGCTGCCACAGAGAAGAAGGTAAACCCTAAAGCAGATCTATCTAACTATTCATTAGTTACTCATTGTGTAACTAACGTTGGACCGAGTTTATGATTATGGTTGTGTGGACCAAGTTTATACGATTCTTCAATATTTGGATTGTTGGTTTGATTTTTATCAGGGGTTCTTACTTTCTTAGTTGGTATTTACAGGTTTTCTTAGATGGTATGAATTGAAGTCTTTCCTCCTGACCCAGAATTCTTCTCATGCTGAAAACGCCTCGATTTTTGCTTTGTATAGGGTTTGATAATTGATTTCTACTTTACTTATTCGTCGCAGGAATTGATGAGAGGTTCTGTCTTCATTACCAACTGTATTTTCTTTGTTGTGTTGTTGTTGATCATCCAGCAATATTGTTCATCAGAATTGTCGCCATAGATCGAAGTTACGCTGGGTAAGCTTTTTAACTTCTTAATTCGAGTTTTTCATTCGGTTTGTATATCCAATTTATTAAAGGTAGCATATGTTCTGGATTTCAGAACAGTATTTTGATGGTACCCGTTGTGTTAAAAATCCATGGTTTTAGCATATGTTCTGGATTCATTGTTTGCTTTTTGGGATTATGTAAACGTAAGAGATTTAAAAAACAAGATGAAGAGATTTATTGTTCATCTTATCTAGCAGGTTATTTCAGCAAAGAGATCGCTGAAACCCTTATTTATAAAATTCAAGCTTTAGTCTCAATTCCAACATGTTCTGTAGTGGTTTGTGTCTCAAATTTGTATTCGTTTTTGATTATTTATTTTCTGGGATTGATTAGGGTTTTTGGTTAATTCACTGGCATTGTACTTCCTCTTGAAGGTATTGGCTATGAAGTGGTACAACCTGCTTCAGGTGGATGCATGCTTGGTGCCCATGGTGAGTAAAACCTTTTGGAATTGTGTATTTTTGGTTTGCATTGTTTTTAACAAGAGCTTATCTGACCAATTTATTTAATCTGATAATTTATACAGCTCATCAGTCGATTGCATTTATATATGTACCTCAAGAGGAAAGAATAGGTATTGAAAAGATATGTTCACCCTTAGTTGCTATTGTTGACACCAGTGCCAAAGAAGAACCGACCACTATTCCATCCTTTTCCCAAATCAAGGCCTCCTGGAATTTAAGTAAGTCCTACTTCTGTTTGGCTTGACTTTAGCGGAGGAAATAGTTTCTCGGGTTCTTTTTCCCAGTGCTGACAACGATGGCATGGAGTTATATACTCCAAATAAAGAAAATTCTGTCGAAATTAAAGAAAAAATGGTACCCATGCATCATATGTTCTTAAAGTTATATGTCCTTATATATAGAATTTAAGTTCTCCAGCATTTCATCTTTCTAGGTTGTTACATGGCCTCAACAAATTTAGCCACATCATTTTGTGGGAATTTCCCATATACCTGTGGCAGATAATCCATGATATGATGGTAGTTGTCTTAGAATTAGACTACATAAATGTCAGTTGCTCTGGAATAAAAAAAAGTACGAGAAAACACTACAATCATGTTTTTTTCTTTCTTTTCTTTTAATTGCAGGGTGGTGCTAATATTTTAGCTATCATTTGTATGCAAGAATTCATTGACGATCAAGTGCCAGGTGAGTTAAGGAAATTTCATTTAGGTATGGGACTTTTCTGGATCATAGTAGATTTTAATTAAATTTTTGGTTTTAAAAATGTTCGGTGTTGGTCATGGTTGGGGAGCTTTGGTAGCATTTTTTGTTGAAATCCGGAAGAGTTAAAGCTGTATAGTAAAAATGAGTTTTGCTTTTCCAAATACAGTAGTGAACAAGACCAGTTGAGAGTGTAGGAGCTGCTTTTCGGTAATGATTACGAAATTCGCAGATTTCATGTTTATTCTTCTTTTTCTATTTCTGATTTTATTCGTGAAATGCTGATAAAAAGGTTACAATTGGCGTCAAGAGAGAGAAGTGAAAATGGTTTGCTTATGAAAGTACATACGATTCTATCTCAATGGATAAATAAGTTTTTACTTATCCAATAAGCTTATTTTTCATAAGCATTTTGTTCGACTTCTGGGATTTTGAAGTTACGGCTGGGGAATTGGGGTCGATAGAGATAAGTGAAGATGCTTTGCTTATGCAAGTATATGCCATTTTATCACAAATAAATAAAGATGTGCATAAAAGAATTACCATCAATATGGACCGTTATTCTAAAAAAACGGTCAATCAACGGCAACAGCCAACGTGTACAATAAGCACCCAAAGGAAATTTCCCCTTAATCTTCCATTTGCACGAACTTTAACCTAGCGGTTAATCCTAAATACGGACGTAAATCTCGGCTAGTTTTATCCGACTAACGAAACACTAGGGCATGCTTAAGTGGCCATGATCGGGGATGTAGGCCTTACAGGCTGATTAAAAAGATTGCGGGCAGATATGAACCAACCGACTAAACAATAAAGGAAAGTCGAGATAATAAACCAGCAAATTTGACTCGACCGACAAAATACCGAAAGAATAAACTAGCGAGTTTCAAAAAAACAAATTAAGGAATCACAGCCGAGGATGTAGGCCCGGCTTATTTGACTCGACTAATAAAACACGAGGTTGCAGGATCCGGCCAATCCTAATTTTATCGTGGGTAAGTATACAAATATAGTTATATTTCCTATTCTAACTTAATTTCGTAATTTAAAACCGTTAATCCGAAAGAATTAAGGAACCACAGCCGAGGATGTAGGCCCGGCTTATTTGACTCACTAATGAAACACGAGGTTGCAGGATCCGGCCAATCCTAATTTTATCGTGGGCAAGTTTCCAAATATAGTTATATTTCCTATTCTAACTTAATTTCGTAATTTAAAACCGTTAATCCGAAAGAATTTAGGTCTGACAAACAATACACTGAGAATTGCTTAAGTGGTCACAGTAGGGGCTGTATGTCACGGCTAATTTGACCCGACTAACTAAATATTGTGAATTGTTTAAGCGGTTACGGCTCCGACTAATTTGACCACACTAACAAAATTATAGGAACTGCTTAAGTGGCCACAACCGGAGGGAGTAAGCCACGGCTAATTTGACCCGACTAACAAAACACTAAGAACTACTTAAGTGGCCACGTCCGGGGCATAAACCCCGGCTAATTTGACCCGACTAACAAAACACTGGAAATAAACCCCGGCTAATTTGACCCGACTAACAAAACACTGGGAACTACTTAAGTGGCCACGGCTAGTTTGACCCGACTAACAAAACACTAGAAACTACTTAAATGGCCACGGCCGGGACTATCGGCCCCGATTAATTTGGTCCGACCAACAATACAGTGGGACTGCATGGACCGACTGATCTATAGCCCCAACTTTGGTTCAAGTAAATTTATAAAATTTTGTTATCTGTATACTAATCGTTTTAAGCAAAAAATAAACCAAGTAACAAAAAGCGATAAGAGAGGTTGAGCCTCGGCGGTCGGGGTGATACCTAGTTTATTATTATATACATGTGTGTGATTGTGATTGTTAAAAATGGAATGGACTGTTACGGCATGGGTATTTTATGATTTTTTAAAATAAAGGAAAATTTTATGCGCCTGTTCTGCCAGGGTATTTTCGTAAATTTGAAATCAAGGAAAATTTATGCTCTTGTTCCGGCAGGGGTATTTTCATAATTTTGAAATCAAGGAAAAAATTATGCGCCTGTTCCACCAGGGGTATTTTCATAAATTTGAAATCAAGCAAAATTTTATGCTCCTGTTCCGCCAGGGGTATTTCGTAATTTTGAAATCACCGAAAAATTTGATGCACCTGTTCCGCCAGGGGTATTTTCGTAATTTTTGAAAGCACCGAAAATTTGATTCACCTGTTCCATTAAGGGTATTTTCGTAAATTTGAAATCAAGGAAATTTTTATGCTCATGTTCCGTCAGGGGTATTTTTGTAATTTTGGTGTCAATAACAGCCTGAGTTCAATAATAGGTTGCAATTTCATCCAATCTGATATATTTGACACCTCAAACCTCACCTGGACGAGAACATCGGGTCTGTATATGGTAATCTTGCAACCTGAATTTGGTAATAGGTTGCAGATTCATCCAATCTGATATATTTGACACCTCAAATCCCACCTGGACGAGAACATCGGGTCTGTATATATCTTGCAAACTGAGTTCAGTAATAGGTTGCAGTTTCATCCAAACTGATATATTTCACACCTCAAACCTCATTTGGACGAGAACATCGGGTCTGCATATGGTAATCTTGCAACCTGAGTTCAATAATAGGTTGTAGTTTCATCCAATCTGATATATTTCACACCTCAAACCTCACCTGGACGAGAACATCGGGTCTGTATATGGTAATCATGCAACCTAAGTTCAATAATAGGTTACAGTTTCATCCAATCTGATATTTTTGAAACCTCAAACCTCACCTGAACGAGAACATCGGGCCTGTATATGGTAATCTTGCAACCTGAGTTCGATAATAGGTTGCAGTTTCATCCAATCTGATATATTTGTCACCTCAAATTTCACTTGGACGAGAACATCGGGTCTGTATATGGTAATCCTGCAACCTGAGTTCAGTAATAGGTTGCATTTTCATCCAATCTGATATATTTCACACCTCAAATCTCACCTGGACAAGAACATCGGGTCTGTATATGGTAATCTTGCAACCTGAGTTCAATAATAGGTTGCAGTTTCATCCAATCTGATATATTTGACACCTCAAATATCACCTAGACGTGAACATCGATCTGTATATGGTAATTTTGCAACTTGTGTTCAATAATAGGTTGCAGTTTCATCCAATCTGATATATTTGACACCTCAAACCTCACCTAGACGAGAACATCGAGTCTGTATATGGTAATCTTGCAACCTGAGTTCAATAATAGGTTGCAGTTTCATCCAATCTGATATATTTGACACCTCAAATCCCACTTGGACGAGAACATCTGGTCGGTATATGGTAATCTTGCAACCCGAGTTCAATAACAGGTTGCAGTTTCATCCAATCTGATATATTTGACACCTCAAATCTCACCTAGACGAGAACATTGGGTTTGTATATGGTAATCTTGCAACTTGAGTTCAATAATAGGTTGCAGTTTCATCCAATATGATATATTTGACACCTCAAATCCCACTTGGACGAGAACATCGGGTCTGTATATGATAATCTTGCAACCTGAGTTCGGTAACAGGTTGCAGTTTCATCCAATCTAATATATTTCACATCTCAAACCTCGCCTGGACGAGAACATCGGGTCTGTATATGGTAATCTGGCAACCTGAGTTCAGTAATAGGTTGCAGTTTCATCCAATTTGATATATTTCACACCTCAAACCTCACCTGGACGAGAACTTCGGGTCTGTATATGGTAATCTTGCAACCTGAGTTCAATAATAGGTTGCACTTTCATCCAATCTGATATATATTAAACACCTCAAATCCCACTTGGACGAGAACATCGGGTTGCAGTTTCATCCAATAATAGGTTGCAACCTGATTTCAATAATAAGTTGCAGTTTCATCCAATCTGATACATTTGACACCTCAAACCTCACCTGGACGAGAACTTCGGGTCTGTATATGGTAATCTTGCAACCTGAGTTCAATAATAGGTTGCAGTTTCATCCAATCTGGTATATTTAACACCTCAAATCCCACTTGGACGAGAACATCGGGTTTGTATATTGTAATCTTGCAACCTGAGTTCAGTAATAGGTTGCAGTTTCATCTAATCTGATATATTTGACACCTCCAACCTCACCTGGACGAGAACATCGGGTCTGTGTATGGTAATCTTGCAACCTGAGTTCAATAATAGGTTGTAGTTTCATCCAATCTGATAGGTTTGCCACCTCAAACC
Organism: Papaver somniferum; assembly: GCF_003573695.1. Taxonomy (NCBI): domain Eukaryota; kingdom Viridiplantae; phylum Streptophyta; class Magnoliopsida; order Ranunculales; family Papaveraceae; genus Papaver; species Papaver somniferum. Next base: position 9,733,163 of record NW_020620825.1, on the reverse strand, counting down.
TCACCTGGACGAGAACATCGGGTTTGTGTATGGTAATCTTGCAACCTGAGTTCAGTAATAGGTTGCAGTTTCATCCAATCAATATATTTCATACCTCAAACCTCACCTGGATGAGAACATCGGGTCTGTATATGGTAATCTTGCAACCTGATTTCAATAATAGGTTGCAGTTTCATCCAATCTGATATATTTGATACCTCAAACCTCACCTGGACGAGATCTTCGGGTCTGTATATGGTAATCTTGCAACATGAGTTCAATAATAGATTGCAGTCTCATCCAATCTGGTATATTTAACACCTCAAATCCCACTTGGACGAAAACATCGGGTTTGTATATGGTAATCTTGCAACCTGAGTTCAGTAATAGGTTGCAGTTTCATCCAATCTGATATATTTGTCACCTCAAACCTCACCTGTACGAGAACATCGGGTCTGTGTATGGTAATCTTACAACCTGAATTCAATAATAGGTTGCAGTTTCATCCAATCTGATATATTTGACACTTAAAACCTCACCTGGACGAGAACATCGGGTCTGTATATGGTAATCTTGCAACCTGAGTTCAATAATAGGTTGTAGTTTCATCCAATCTGATATATTTGACACCTCAAACCTCACCTGGACGAGAACATCGGGTCTGTATATGGTAATCTTGCAACCTGAGTTCAATAATAGGTTGCAGTTTCATCCAATCTGATATATTTGACACCTCAAACCTCCCCTGGACGAGAACATCGGGTCTGTATATGGTAATCTGGCAACTTGAGTTCAATAATAGGTTGCAGTTTCATCCAATCTGACATATTTGACACATCAAACCTCACCTGGACGAGAGCATCGGGTCTTTAATCTTTATATGGTAATCTTGCAAACTTAGTATGCCTTGTTTTGTTTCTGATTATGTGTTTGACCGCAGTTTGACCAACTTGACCACAAATTTGATCAACTTGACCACAAATTTGACCAACTTGACCGAAAATTTGACCAACTTGCCAAAAATTTGTTCAACTTGACCACAATTTTGAACAACTTTACCTCGATCCGGACGCCTTTGACCTAGATATTTTGAGAGAAAAGCAAATCTCTCCTCTATTATTGTACTTTTCTCTCTTGTCCGAAAAAGTAAGGTTTCAATTTTGGGTCTCAAATTTCGTTCCCTCTCAAATCCCCACTCTGATACATCTTTTATATTTCAATCCCCTCTCAAATTTGAGAAACCTTTTCTAATTCCCTCTCAAATTTGAGAAACCCTTTCTTATTCCCTCTCAAATTTCATTTCCCTCCTTCTCAAATTTTCAGAATGATTTCAAATCTAATCCTTCTCTATAAACAGAGGGAGATGAAGATCTTAATTTCTTTCCCTTCATTCTCACCATCCTCCTTCGCGATTCTCACTTATACCCCTTTCTTCTTCCATACTTATTACCTCGCATACATCTCTGTACCTCGTTCATTCTCCAGAGGTAATCTATGTAGCTTTTACTTTGGAATGTATGTTTCAAATTAGGGTTTCTTTTTGTTGGTTGGTATCTCCTTCATATATTTACTTGTATGTTGTTATTTACTGCTTTGAAATTCTTGGTATTTGATTGTTATCTCTTTCCATAGATTACAACCAAACTCAGGGTTTCTACATGGTTATGAAGTTTTTCTTCATAGGTTTTTCTTATTACTTTAAAATTATACCTTTGTTGGTTGTAATCTCCTTCCATAGATTTCAACCAGAATTTGGGGTTTTGTATTTTCGTTCACTGCTAGGTTTGCTCTCATTTTAGTTCAAACACCTAATATGTTGTTTGTTGTTTGGTTTGTTTGGTATGAAGATGTTGTCAAGTCAAGATTCTCACTCTTCATCATGTTGTGTCTACCAATGAAACTGGTTCTGCATCTAATGTTCGTAGTACTCCATCTCATGGTGGTTATGAAAATGGTTCTTTATCTCATGAAGCTTCTCTATCTCATGATGAAACTCAATCTGATTCTGACTTGGAGGAGACACAACTTCCACCCAGATTCTTGGTGGAAATAGATGAATGTGGAAGACTATTTGGCGAAATGCATCAAGGTTTGCAACTCGTGTAGGGGAACTCATTCGAGTTCACTATCCAATTGACTACAAAGACTGGAGGATCATTCTTGTACCCTTCAAGGACCAAGTATGGAACACACTCCTGGTAACTTATTATCTCTTATAAATTTCATTCTATGGTTTGCTCCACTTATACATATCAGTGTTTATAGACCAACTACCTAGTTATTGTTTATGGCTGACAAAAATACTTCGTCGTTTCAGGGAAAATGTTTCGCATATGATGAGTCTCTTGTCAGGCCATTTGTCCAAAAAATATTTCCCCGGAAGTTTCGTTCATTCAAATGGGAGTTACGCCTTAACATTTTGAAAAAGCTTGAGACTAGGGAAGAGATGGATGCATCATTCCCTTATGGTGTTAATGATGATGTTTGGAAATGATTTGTGCATAATGAGTACCAGCCTGGCATGCAGGAAAAGTATGCTAGATATGTTGAGAACCATCGAAAGAGAAGGATTCGACATTATTTAGGTAGACTCTCCCATGCCAACAAATCATACATAGTTGTAAGTACTTTCTAACCTAGTGATCTTAACATTAAATTCTCAAACTATTTTATTTGGACAACCCTTACTGACCATATTGATTGTACATGCCAAAAAAGAAGGTAGGGTTATCGAGTGCCATGGTGAGAGCTGGATGCTGGCTCATGTAAGGAAAATGGAGTTGTACATCCACGTGCAGTTGAAGCATATGTGAGTATTGGACCATCATATGTTGTTCAGATTTCAAATAAATTTAATTGTTTACAGTTTGGTTCTTTTGGATTTCAGGAAAAATTGAAGGCTGCCGTAGAAAAGAGAAAGGCTGAATCTGAAGCTGGTTTTGAGGCTGTTGTAGATATTACCAATGATCCAGCTACTGAGGTTTTGGTGATGAATCTAATCGAATTTATCGACCGTTACCAAGAAGCAAGCAATACAAGGAAAATTTGGTTCTTCAATAGTCGCGAGTGCAAAAGCCAATTCATTTACTCCATCTGGTAATGAAGGCAGGATGGACAGGATCCAAGAGGAGTTAAGTGTTCTCTCAAAGGTGAGCTTCAATATGTAATTCATTTACGTCCTTAATTTTTATAGTTAGAGATTATAATTTTTCAATCAACTATTGAATTGAATGGGTTGGTTTTGGTTATAGGATGTTTTCAGTTTCATGGCAAGCCAACAGAACAATGCCAATTGTCAAAGCAGAGCACAAGATCCTGATATCCATTCTCCCGTCATTCAACCTGGCGCTGCTGCTAATACTATACATGTTGAAGCAGAGCCTCAAGTTCGTCTTGTTAACAGAAAAAGGCAGTCGGTCGCAACAGGTTATGTGGTTACCGGCTCGAGTGGAGAAATCTGTCACGGGTTGATTGTTAATCATGATGAGAGTAAGGTATGCATTGAGGGTGTTCTTGATGTGCACTATCATGTACCCGATGCTCCTCAAGGCCCGGTAAAATGCTTCACATTAGCTGATTATGTTATGGGTGGATTTTTAATCTGGCCTGCAAACCGGTTGGTCTTGCAAACGGTAGATTAAGCAGTTTGGAACTTATCTTTTGGTTCAACTTTCCTTACTTTTTATACATATGTTGTTGCTTATATTTTGTTGTGTTCTTTTGATTTAGTCACTCTTTAGTTAGAGTGTAACTCTGAAAGCTTCTTAGTCTTGCCTGCAAACTAGTTGGTCCTGCAAGATCTAGACTAAGCAGTTTGAAACATAGTTTTTTGTGCAGCTTTCCATACACTAATATATACAAACTTCTACTTATATTTTGTGGAGTCTTTTGTCACTCTCTAGCTAGAGTGTACCTCAGAAAAGTTCCTTTCAATTTTCTGTCACTTTAAACATTTCTTAAAAATACACTTCTTCGAGTATATCAGGTTGTAATCCTTTGTGTATATCTATATATGGATGTCCTTTATTTACTTGCTTTTATTTTCCCCCTCCCCATCTTTTTAACTCCGTCATTTTAAATGTCGGTCCCTATCCCGGGTAAAGGAGGAGGGAAGAGGTGCAACTTTGGTATCCTCTTCTGATATTTCATATCGTTTTTTTTTTTCTGTTTTCAGGAACTTTGGTGTGGACAAGAATGGCGATACAGAAGTTTATCAGTTGTGTTTCTTTCATATATGCAAATCCCATGAGCATGGGATACCGCATGTCTCCTTTTTAATCTCAGGTTTATTACCCATACCTTTTATGATATCTTAAAATATGTCATTTGCTTATTCAGCTGCCATGCATCTGACCGATAATTATTTGTTTTGCAAGGTTTCATGGATTCTAACACCCGAAGCTGGAGATTACCTACTATGGAGAAAGTTGGCAAGTTATATTAATATCAGGTTTGTTCCATTACCTATTATGATCTATTCAAGCTACATCTATTCATTCTTTTCAAGTATGTGTGTTACATGATTTCTGCCAAAAGGTACAACTTACTACCATCGAGTTTTCGGAGTGGAGATGTTTTGGTGGTTAGGTTTGCTGTAATTGAAGGAGATTAATGCAGCTAACCTGACGAGCAAAAAATTCTCCTCTCTAATTTTACTGGTGACTGAACTACTATAATTATTAGTTTCCTTGTTAACATTCGCTACCTCCGGCTGATACACTTACATGCTACAATTCTCTTTTTGTTTTGTGAGGTTTCACTGATGCTAACACCTGAAGCTGGAGAATACCTATTGCAGAGAGTTGACAAGTCATTGTAATCTCAGGTTTGTTTGCTTTACCTATTGTGATCCCTTTGAGTATGTGTTTCACATAATTTCTGCCAAAAGGTACAACTTACCACCGTAATTACAGTTGGTGGGTAAAATCTTGACACATTAGAGTTTCTTGCATTACTTACTGAAAATTTGGTTGACTGATGCTACCTTTATCTTTGTTTTTTTGAGAATTCATTGATGCGAACACCTGAAGCGGATCAGTCCCACTGTGTGGGGGTCAATAATGAAGCTGGTTAAACAAGCGAGACAGTGTTGGCCTTGCAAAGCTGTACCAAGCGAGGGAAAGAACTTGTACCAAGCGAAACATTCTTTTCTCTACTTCTATTAATTGGTGAGTAAAGTCTTGCTATATCAGTGCATTGTTTGATGCCATCTTAATTTAACATATGAAACCATGTATATAAATTCCCAGTGACAAGTCTGTCAAATAATATACACTTTTGTTGCTTAGGTTGCCATGTTCATATAAAAACAGTGAGAATGTATGCATTAGAAACTTTCTTATATTAGAAACTGCTGAGACACACAACCTTGTCATTTTCTTATAACATCGGGAACCATGTATGTTTTTTTGCCTCAAGCAGTTGTTTCACTCACATATACTTAGGTATCTGAATGAATGATGAGACAAATCTTGGTTCAATTGGTTGGTCTATAATGAGAATGTATGTATTGCAAAATGACAATGAACATGTAAGTGAATTGCCGAAATTACTGAATGAATCTTTCTCTCCTACGAGAGTTGATTCTAATTTGAGTTTCTGTTTCATTTTTGTTGTTTTGTCAGGATACTGGAGTCGATGGCAATAGCTGATGCCATGAGCTGGTTAAGGCTACTATGATGTCAAAGGACGACTTCTTTTGGCTGATCATGAACAACTTTTTTCCAGCTAAGGTATAATGCAGAACAACAATTTTATGTTTAGAAACTGCTGAAAAACACAACCCTGGTCATTTGATTATAACCATATAGGGAACCATGTATTTTTTTTAGGCTTAAGCAGTTCTTTCAATATAAGTATGTCAATTGTATATACTTGTGTATGTGAATTAATTAGGAGACAAATTAACCTTGGTTCAATTGGTTGTTGTATGGATTTGTGAATGAATGAATTTCTTGTGCTGCTAGAATGATAATGTATATATTGTGGAATGAGAAGTGAATTATGGGTTTCAAATTCAATATTGCAGGTTCATAAATGAATTGAAATGAAGCTTCAGAAACTAATTGTATTGCAGCTCCAGAAATGGGCATTGCATTGTAGGGTCCAATTATGAGAGCTTATTTATAACAGTAAAAAACGTTATAAAATCTGTTAGTAATTAGCACACCTGGAAAATTCATTACTGTTACAATGAATTGTCAACGTTTAAAGCCGTTAGTCTATATGTTACAAGCGATAGACACGTGGCAGACGGCAAACTTTACAGTCAACTTTTACGAAACGAATCGTTACAGCAAGCTGTTATATCCAAAATGTTACAGTCAATCATCAACGTTTGAAGCCGTTACTTTAAGCGTTAGAATATATTGACACGTGTCGTAGGCAGCCGTTACACTGAGCTACCACGGTTGTGAATCGTTATAATAACTGTTAAACCCAATCGGTTACAATCAACCAAACGACGACTAAAACCGTTGTTGTATCTGTTACAAGGAAGGACAGGTGGCAATAAGTCAACCGTTACACACAAAGTCGCCGTTACAGTATCTGTTACACCGAACTGTTACAGACCAACCGTTACGATCTGCACAATAACGACCATCCGTTACAGCAAAGTGACATCAGATAAATCTTGTGCTGACTAGATAATCACTGGTATATTTATTCCAACGAATGAAACCGTTATTTAATAAAAATTTATTGTAACGAAATTAAACGTTGATAAAATATAGTAACACTAATAATAACGGCACCCTTCCAACGTTTTTTCAATGTTACAATATATAGATTGTTTTTTCAACGTTACAAATTCCCTGATTTCGTGTAGTGATTGTTGAGACTTATGATTGGGGTACTCCTGCTTTGGGTAATTTGTATAAATGGCTTGATATTTGGAGTACTTGCGAGAAAAAAGATATGGGTGGTGTTAGAGCACTGCTCGGTCAAGCGTTGCTATCTCAAGCTTGTTTGTCAAGTTTAGTTGCCAAAACTATAAGTCTTGATTTCTAGTCTACTTATAGCTAAGTGTACCGTACTGTAATGATGTACAACAACAGGTAATTGATCAACTAGAACCAGCAGCAAGCTGCTTTCTCTCTACAAGCAGAGCCTAACCTTCAAAATTGAAAGAAAATTGGTTTTTCATTAATGAAATTAGGGTCTTACAATGATTGGGTATTTAACTCACCAATCTGAGAAGAAGAAATCAACGGCTCTGATTACATCAATGAAGAAAAAGAGAAATAAAACGATACTCGAGGAAACAAAATTATTACATAGCTGAAACTCGTGTCCACTCTAGCTAGCTCGGTGAGTCATAATTCCTGGCTCATTCAAGTGACTCGGTTCACAGTCATGGGAACATGACACTAAGTCTCGGACTAAGATAGAAAGTGTAGTTGAGCTCTAGACTCCACGTCGTTCATCATGCAAAGATGAAGAACTGCTCAAGTAACTGATGGAACTTCATCGACTAAAAGGTATATGGAGACTTGAACTTATCTATCACTCAAAAGTCTATCTACTTTATCTCTTATCTTTGGAAAAAAGTCGTATTGTTATATAGACTTCGATTATGCACATTTACTATTTCGAGCCGAGTTTATCTCGCTTATCTATTTCTTTGAAATATATGTCGGTAAGCTTTCGCTTTGACCAAGTTCATCTTTACAAGTGACGAAAGTCATGTTGATTGTTCCAGTCTCTTGAAAATCACTTTGATGAAAAATGGAGTGTGAATAACCTCTATATAACATCCTCTAAGAATATTTCAATGATTGAAATGAGAGTTTAGAATATGTAACCATCTTTGGATATAAGCATATAGTGTGTTCTCATATTAGTGTATAAGTCCAAAACCAGGAACCAAATGTATGCATACTTGTCTGTGTACTAAAGGGTTGATGGAGACTGGTTTAAGTATGCGTACCCGCGGACGTTCACGACCGTGAATTTCTGCTGAATTTGGAATTAAAAACCAACTCAATCCGGTTACCAAAGTATGTGTAACCGTACGCATACTGGCGGAAAGTTCACGTCCGTGAACTTCTGTTGAGTTTGAAACCAAAACAAACTCAAATCCGGTTACTTAAGTACGCATACCCGTACGCATACTTAAGTGTGTTACTTTCTAAAATTGGTTTTTTCATGAACTAAAACATTTATATAATAAGGAATGCAATTTGCAAACTGTGGCTATAATGTTCATGAATAGATTCGACTGAATCAAAACCGATTTTGCTTCGATTGTGTCTTGTATACTTCTATAAGATCTAAGAAATTGAATAACTCTCTAACTAGTTCTTTTGAGTCATTTGTACTAGTTATGGTTAAGATGAATATGATTGATACGAAAGTGCTCATATGGCTAACTATTTGGTTAACTACTGTTGGACCAACTAGGTGTACACGTTTAGGTACGATTATTTCATTTGTGTATAACAAGATAAGATTCGATATAAAGATTGAAAGATATTAGTATCTAATCAGGTTTTCATCTAACGGTGAATAATGAATACTTTGTTATCAAGGTAGCACTGATTGCAAACCCTGATTTGAAGACTATATAAAGGAGAACTCTAGCAACTAGGAAACCTAATCCCCACACCTCCTGTGTGATACTAGTTGTATAAGCTAGAGTCGATTCTCCTTTAACCTTAGGTTTTTATCGAGACCATGTAGGTTAACGACTTGAAGACTTCATTGGGATTGTGAAGCCAGAAACGAACTATTTTCTCTGTAGTTGCGTGATCTGATCTTGTTGTTTATATCGTATTGAGCACAATTGTAAAATTGGCTCGAGATTAATTTCTCCGATAGGCAAGATAGAAAAGTAGTCACAAGCACCTTTGTCTCATCGTTTGTGATTCCGCAATATCTTGTTTCGCTAGTCGATTAAGGTTATTGTGAGGTGATTGATATGTATAGGTTGTTCTGCGGGAATATAAGTCAGGTATATCAATTGGTTCCTGTTTACCTTGATTTATCGAAAGACGGAACAAGACTCGTATGTATTTCTGTGGGAGACAGATTTATCTATTCCTGTAGATTTTTCTATGTGATACAGATCTGTTTATTAAATTCTTTGACTTTGGGTCGTAGCAACTCTTAGTTTTGGGTGTGATCATCTAAGGGAATCAAGTACGTAGTATCCTGTTGGGATCATCCACGTAAGGAGCGCAACTGTACCTTGGATCAATGTGAGATTGATTGGGGTTCAACTACAGTCCAGACTGAAGTTAGTTTGTAGTATGCTAGTGTCTGTAGCGGCTTAATATAGTGAGTGTTCAATCTGGACTAGATGCCGAGGTTTTTCTGCATTTGCGGTTTCCTCGTTAACAAAATTTCTGGTGTCTGTGTTATTTCTTTTCCGCATTATAATTTGTTAGATAATTGAAATATCACAGTTTGTGCGTTGAATCGATCAATTGGTAAATCCAACCTTTGGTTGTTTATTGAAATTGATTGATACTTGAACATTGGTCTTTGGTATCGTTCAAGTTAATTAGACTCTCAGATTTCTATTTGCTTGAGTAAGTATTGAATTGAGAAACTGAGATATAACTTCTTGATATACTTTTTATTAAGATTGAGTCTGACTGTCTAGTTGATTCTCTTAAAAGTATATTGGAGTTAGTCCATACAGATTGCTAAGCGAATTATTGGGTGAGGTTTTTAGACCCCCACTTTTTCAATTGGTATCAGAGCAGGCAAACACGTTTAAATACCTTATAAGTCTGTGTTTGTAGCGATCTAACTCTATGGACTGAAATTATATCCCAATAAACGTACCACCAGTCTTCGATGGCTCAAACTACATAGGTGGAAAATCTATATGCCTGCTTTTCTTCAAGCTCGTGATTTTCAAACATGGGTACGTGTTGTTAATGGCTATGATCCTCCGATTAATACAAAAGGCGATGTATCTATACCTAAGGATATTGGTAGATATAGTCCAGAAGAAATCCTTGCTGCAAAGCAAAATTATGACGGCTTAAATGCTATCATACATGCCATTATCCCAGATTTTCAGCATCATGTGACTACGTGCAAAAAGTCTAACGAAGCCTGGGATATCTTAGAAACCGTATTTGTAGGGAATACCTGTGAAAAAGAAGCTAGGCTTCAAAACCTAAATTCTGATTGGGAAAACCTTCGTATGGAAGCTGAAGATTCATTTGATGAGTTTAATCACAGAGTGTCTGAAATTATTAATGCATCTTTTGCATTGGATAAGACTATTCCTGAAAGTATATTGTGATGAAAATTCTCAGATCGCTGCCATCCAGATACGATTCTAAGAAGCATTCCATCGTTGAAGGAAATAATCTCGCAAATCTTTCCATAAATACTCTGGTTGGGAAGCTAAGGATCTTTGATCATGAGTATACATCCAAATCTGGGAAGGATGTTGCTTTCAAAGCACAAAATAACACTACATTACTTGATAAAAGTAAAAGTGTTTGCATCTCTGAAGATGATCTTTCAGAGGCTGATTCATCAGGTGAGGATCTTGATAAGTCAGTCTCGTTGATCACTAGACAGTTTAGGGATCTTCTTTTGAAGAGAAGTAAACGGTTCTCTAGAGATAAATCCAGGTCATCAGTTAAGCCCCATAGTCATGTTCCTCCTAAAAAAAGGGATAATGATGAGACTGATGACGAGGATATGCCTCGGTGCTTCACGTGTAAAGGTTTTGGTCATTTTGCAAATGAATGTCCAAATCGAAACAAATACACTGGGAACAAAGGTCTTGCTGCAACTCTTGATGACATGTCTGACAACTATGATTCTAATGAAGACGAAAAATCAAGTGTTGCACTTCTGTGTGAAAATATTGATTTTGATAATTGTAGCAATACATACATCAATCTTGATATTCTTTCAGAAGAGAACTCAACCAGTCTGGAATAAAAAATTGACCCTTCCGTTGGAAACTCTCTGTCTAATTTTTCAGGTTCTACTGTGTGTCTAGCAGCTTGCACATCTCGGATACCTGAATCTTATTTCAGGTTGACATGCTCATATTGTTCACTCAAGGTTCATGAACTATAAAAGTGTTACAAGTACAAACACAAATTGAGACATGTCAACAAACTTCAACGAAGAGCAAATCGATTAGCAAACAAGCTTAAACTTGTTCAAAAGACCGCATAGGTATGTAAGATTTTATCTTCGTCAAAGAAGTTAGTTTCCAAGAATAATAAAAAACCATTGGAAAGAAAGCTATGGTCTAAAAACTATGAGAAATAGGGTTATGAATTCTGATAAAAAAAGATGTGATGGACAAATTATTGTTCATCCCAGCACAACTTAAATTGTGTTGGTTAGTGCATCTTGTCTCATGTACCTGATTAAAAGAGACAAGATTCTGCACATCTCAGTCTTTTTGAAAAATAAAAATGGTTTTAAATTTGTTTTCTTTTCTTCTTGAGCTTTGCCTGTTTTGCAAGATTGGAATTTTTCCATATCTAATTGATATTGGAAAGGTTTTCCCTGGTTAATCAATAAAAAGAGGGTTAAAATTGACAATTCAACCTTTTATAGGGTATGAGTTGTGCGTACGTGAATCCTTTGAAGTGTATAAAGGTTCCGTAACCCTACATTATTTTTCCTTCCCTGAAACTCATTTCACTTAAGACTGCTTGTTGAAGTGTGATTTCTTCTCACAAATCCATGCGCTTATGGATACCCCAAGCATCATGTCTTCTGATGGAAAAGATGTTAATATGATTGTTAATCCATCAATCACGAAGGAAAAAGAAATATCTCTGTTACCTACAACTTTGAAAAGAAAAATAAGGAATGTGAGGAAGCCAAGAGCCGTTCCTTCAAATTCTCAGAAGTTTTCTGATGTTCTTGAAGAGTTGAAGGAGACAAGAAAGGAGATTCAACAAATAAAGGCTTGTGTTTTGAGAACTCTTGAAATTCAGAAGGCCATGGTTCGACATCTTCAGCCTAGAAGGTTTGTTGTAATTGACTCCTTTCTTGACGAACCATATGTTCTCATGGATGTTGACGACAATGAGTTCGGGGATGATAAAGAATTATTCAGAGGTCTCAATGTCTAGGAAATCTTCTTATGAGAATTTTATTCTTGTGTTTTAGGAAGAATAACTAGAGTTTGGAATAGCCATTATTGTGATTTACACATAGCTACGTCTAACGTTTTTCATCTTCAATGTTTTTAAATTTATTTGTTTAAATTATAAAGTTTGCTTGGAAGATGATTTTTGCAGTATTAATCTTTATGATTTTATATATTGCAAATTGTTATGCGATATGTGTGTTTGCGTCCGTGAACTATGATTGTCCCATACTTGGTCAAAAGTGAAGTCTGTCATATGTCGACATGCAAGTATTGATAAAGATAAAATTAACTTTTGACTTACAAAAGTTAAAGCCTTTTATGTCATTATGCAAATATTGATGGAAGAAAGGATGAACTTTTGTTTACAAGGATTATGTCTATTGTATGTCATTGTGCAAATAGTGATGGAAAATAGAATGAATCTTTGTTTATTCCGCAGTATTGATCTTCCCTGATCCATATTTTATGTATATACTGTGCGGCTCTGTAAGTTCTCTTATGTTGAGCATTTCCGATTAAACTAATCATGGTTTCTCTTGTGGTTAATTTAATTGAGTTTTTTATTTTGATACAAATTCATATTCTTATGTGATTTGTTGTTGTCCAAAGAAATCCTTCTTTTCTTATGAAAGTAAGTTCGTTCTTATTGTTCTTTCGGGAATGACATTTTATGGGGAGAGTTCTTAATTGAACTTGTGCTTAATTCCCAAATCTTTATGGGGAGTGCGGCTGTGGAATATTGTAGGGGTTATCTTGTATTTTTGTAAACTCCTTGATGAAGCATTTAGTTTCGGCTATATGATTGCATCTAAAAAGTTGATATGTGCTTTCTTTTGGTCATGAAATTTCTCTATGGAAATTTCGTTAGGATCCCACTAGTTTTCGTACATTTGCCAATTTTATTGACAAAAAGGGGGAGAATTAATGTGTAGTTCACACTACAAATACATATGGTTTTCAGATCATTATGTAAGGAGGAGTGGTTTCCATGTGAGGTGGAGTATTGACTAAGGGGGAGAGATACATATCACCATAGTATTGTTGTCTAAGTTGTGATACAATTGAACTTTGATGATGTGTAATGATACTATGATATTGTGTACCAATGATTGGGAGATTTTGTTTTCTCATTGTTATGGCTAAGGATCTTCAACAACGATGATGTTGCATTGAGAATCTTTGGAATCATTGGAGTACTTGGAAGTGACGAAGATTTCGAGTAACGTTGAAGAACCAAGGAGATCATGCATGTGGAAGAGAAGCTGCAAAGTTTATTTATTTTGTATTCCATATGTATTGATAGTTTTTCACGAAAATTGACAAAGGGGAAGATTGTTTGAGCACTGCTCGGTCGAACTCGCAAGCGTTTCTATCTCAAGTCTGTTTTTGAAGTTTAGTTTCCAAAACTATAAGTCTTGATTTCTAGTCTACTTATAGCTAAGTTTCGGACTAGGATAGAAAGTGTATTTGAGCTCTAGACTCCACGACGTTCATCATGCAAAGACGAAGAACTACTCAAGGAACTGGTAGAACTTCATCGACTAAAAGGTATGTGGAGACTCAAATTTATCTATCACTCAAAAGTCTATCTACTCTATCTCCTATGTTGATACAAAAGTCGTAATTTGCTATATAGACTTCGATTATGCACATTTGCTATTTCGAACCGAGTTTATCTCGCTTATCTATTTCTAGAAACATGTGTCGGTAAGCTTTCGCTTTGTCCAAGTTCATCTTTACAAGTGACGAAAGTCATGTTGATTGTTTCAATCTCTTGAAAATCGCTTTGATGAAAAATGGAGTGTGAATAACCTCTATATAACATCCTCTAAGAGTGTTTCAATGATTGAAATGAGAGTTTAGAATATGTAACCACCTTTGGATATAAGAATATAGTGTGTTCGCACATTAGTGTATAAGTCCAAAAGCGGGAACAAAATGTATGCATACTTGTGTGTGTACTAAATGGTTGATGGAGACTGGGTAAGTATGCGTACGGGAGGAAGTTCACGACCGTGAATTTCTGCTGAGTTCGGAATTCAAAACCAACTCAATATGGTTACCAAAGTATGCGTACACGTACGCATACTGGTAGAAAGTTTACGTCCGTGAATTTCTTTTGAGTTTGAAAACCAAAACAAACTCAAATACGGTTACTTAAGTACGAATAACCGTATGCATACTTAAGTGTGTTACTTTCTAAATTGGTTTGTTCATGAACTAAAACATTTATATAATAAGGAATGCAATTTTCAAACCGTGGCTATAATGTTCATGAATCGATTCGAGTGAATCAAAACCGATTTTGCTTCGATTGCGTCTTGTATACTTCTATTAGATCTAAGCAATTGAGCAACTCTCTAACTAGTTCTTTTGAGTCATTTGAACTAGTTATGGTGAAGAATAATATGGTTAATATGAAATTGCTCATATGGCTAACCATTTGGTTAATTACTAAACCAACTAGGTGTACACGTTTAGGTACGGTTACACAAACCTAAATGAACGTGCATTTCATTTGTGTATAACAAGTTAATATTCGATATAACGGTTGAAATATATTAGCTTGAATCTAATCAGGTTTTCATCTAACGGTGAATATTGAATGCTTTGTTACCAAGGTAGCATTGATTGCAAATCCTGATTTGAAGACTATATAAAGGAGAACTCTAGCAACTGGGAAACCTAATCCCCACACCTCCTGTGTGAAACTAGTTGTATAACGACTTGAACCTTAGGTTTCTATCCAGACCCTGTAGTTAACGACTTGAAGACTTCATTGGGATTGTGAAGCCAGACCCAACTATTTTCCCTGTAGTTACGTGATCTGATCTTGCTGTTTCTATCGTATTGAGTACAATTGTAAAATTGGCTCGAGATTAATTTCTCGGATAGGCAAGATAGAGAAGTTGTCACAAAGATCTTCGTATCATCGTTTGTGATTCCACTATATCGTGTTTCACTAGTCGATTAAGATTATTGTGAGGTGATTGATATTTCTAGGCTATTCATCGGGAATATAAGTGTGGTATATCAATTGGTTCTTGTTCACCTTGATTTATTAAAAGCCGAAACAAAACTCGTATGTATTTCTATGGGAGACAGATTTACCTATTCATGTAGACTTTTCTGTGCGATACGGATTTGTTTATTAAAGTCTTCGACTTTGGGTCGTAACAACTCTTAGTTGTGGGTGAGATCATCTAAGAGAATCTAGTGCGTAGTATCCTGCTGGGATCAGAGACGTAAGGATCGCAACTGTACCTTGGATCAATGTGATTGATTTGGGTTCAACTACAGTCCAGAGCGAACTTAGTTTGTAGTAGGCTAGTGTCTGTAGCGGCTTAATACAATGTGTGTTCAATCTGGACTAGTTCCCGGGGTTTTTCTGCATTTGTGGTTTCCTCGTTAACAAAACTTCTGGTGTCTGTGTTATTTCTTTTCCGCGTTATATTTTGTTATATAATTGAAATATCACACGTTGTGCGTTGAATAGATCAATTGGTAAATCCAACCTTTGGTTGTTGATTTAAATTGATTGATACTTGAACATTGGTCTTTGGTACCGTTCAAGTTAATTTCTCTTATATTCAATTAGACTCGCAGATTTCTATTTGCTTGAGTAAGTATTGAATTGAGAAATTGAGATATAACTCCTTGATATACTTTTTATTGAGATTGAGTCTGACTGTCTAGTTGATTCTGTTAAAAGTATATTGGAGTTAGTCCATACAGATTGCTAAGCGAATTACTGGGTGAGGTTGTTAGACCCCCACCTTTTCAGGTGGGATGTGGATGATTTTAGAATACTAGTAATATTATTACTTTCGTAAATGTCAACCAGCTTTGAAGGATACCTTAGGGAATTAATGATGACTTTGATTGCCACCATGTGAATCGAACATAGATGCTAGGTTCCATAGAGATATTCACAAACATTTAATCATTGATTCTTGAGCTCAGATTGATATGAGAACCTATGATGCGATAATTTAGCACCGTGGAAGCTAGATGATGAGCACATTGATCCATTGGATTCTTAAACTGCTTTAGAATTATCCAAAAAGAGATAATTGTTTTTAAGGATGTTGAACATGGAACAAGAGTATCTGCATACTTGGCTGAGAGATATATGAGACAACTAATTGGGAAATTGTAATTCCATGTGACCCTCCAAAGTTGGATGAGGTTTATGTAGAACGATAGGTGGAAGAACACAATACGGAGATTGCTGGAGATACGAAGGAAGAAAGAGACGCGAAATAGACGATAATCAACAAGAGATTAAGAAAAGATAAAAGAGAATTCGTGTTAAACGAGTAATAAGATTTTTAATAATTTGATTAATAAAAGATTATATCTAGAGAGAATCCATATGTCTGTTTATATAGGCTTCTACTAGGTACCTAAAATACTAGCATTCTAAATAAAGAAAATACTAATTAAGGAAATAATAATAACTTGTAAACTAAGAAAGATGTCCTACATCAGTCCCCCATTCTTAAAAAAACTTTTCCTCGAGTATCATCACAAAACATAAGTATATTTATCGATGAAGTAAATGCGGTGCTTCTTTTATTATCCAACTAGTGATACCGCATGTGTGATGTATATGCTTGAATTTGATTCTTCAAACAACACCTATCTAGCATTAATTCCATACGTCAAACACCTCATGATAATCTCATAGAGATATCGTGTATGTGATTTTGTTGAGCCAGCTCCAAAATCTAGAATGTATATTTTCGTTCGTATCTAGTCCGTAATTTTTGAACCATTAACTCTTGCGCTCTAAACTCTGTTTATTTGAGCTAAGAATATGTTCAATATTATGTTGACACAAGTATGATTTTCGTGAGGATAAGTAACTAATAGTTAGTATATTTAAGATATAAAAGGTTGTCACAATTTGTGTATTTCATGGCTCACGGACGACAAGTTTATACTAAAGTCGCACCGGTTCTCGGACCCTCTTAAGGATGGTCATTTCTCTTATTTAGGGTTACTTCCATATTTTGTTTTTCTTGAGGAAATATGATCAATGGCTCCTGTAATTAGAGGTATGACCAAAAAGGATGCAGCAAAATCCGTTAATGTTCACCCTTGTGAAGGAATCAAATCATCACGGATCAGAAATGAAAAATCGCCCGGAAAAGAAAAAGGTTATACCTCAACTTGTCTTTTATCTATATATCATCAGGATAATGATTTCAAGGCTGTAGTGAAAAACTTTGTGTCTAAGACGAATGATTTAAAATCTCAAAGAAATCTCTCCTTGGATAAATAACTCACTATGAACACATATTGGCTCAGTCAAAAGCTACCCTGTTTGAACTGAGAACAAAACTTAGTGGCTTAACTGACATTTTTGAAGACTTGTGAAAAGACAAGGGTACCCAAATACACCATAATCTTTAAATTATCCACCTATAAGTCCTCTTACCGAAAGTGGTTGTCTATGGACAAAGTCGAGACAATACGACAAATCGGTATTCACACTTTGTGTGATCGCCTGCATAAATATGAGATCGAGACAATACAACACTCAAAGTGTGATTACTTGATAATAGGTTCAGACTTAACCAAACTCTATAGGATCACTATCAAGTAAAGCGGAGTTAACGTTTGTGTAATTTACTTTAAATTATAATAACAACAATTATAATTGCGGAAAAGGAAAGTAAATGACACAACAAGATTTTGTTAACGAGGAAACCGCAAATGTATAAAAACCCCGGGACCTAGTCTAAAATTGAATACTCTCAGATTTAAGCCGTTATACAAAATATAAACCAACTTCGTATAGTTGAGACCAAACAACTAACCCTAATTCACTTAGTTTCTTCACTATCCCTACGCTTCTGACTTTCAATGAGTGCACGCACTGGAACAATTCCTTTGGATCGTATTCCAAACAATAAAGGAACAACAAATCTGTTTGGTAACAACTCTATTGATTCTTTAAGATAAAGATATCTCAAGTCATATGCAAAGGCTCTTACGTTTAAAGTTGTTATCAAGAGGATCTTCAGCAACAACGATGCTGAGTTGAACACGTTCATAATCATTGCAACTTGAAGTAACGAAGAATTCAAGGAATTGGAGAACCAGGGAAATCAAGCATGATAGATTCTGGAGTTTTGAAGCTTTATTTTTTAACCCACAAGTATTGATAGTTTTGTCATTAAAATTGACAAAGGGGGAGATTGTTAGAGCATTGCTCGGTCGAACTCACAAGTGTTGTTATCTCAAGCTTGTTGTCAAATTTAGTTGATCAAAACCATATCTTGATTTCTAGTCTACATTTAGTCAAGTCCCGGATTAGGATATAAGTGTGTAGTTGAGTATCGGAAATCACTGCGTTCTACCGTTTGAAGTCGGAGATCAACATGAGCTCTAGATAAATTCTTCAACAAAAGGTAAGTGAAGACTGAACCACCTATTTCTCAAGTTTTCACCTCTCTATCTATGAGACATGTCGCATGACTAAATTAAACATTACATGCATAATAGAAATTTCAAGTCAAGTTTATCTTGATTAATCGTTCTCGAAATATGCCAAGCTTAAGAACATTTGTTCATACTTGATGAATTTGGTTAAGGATAATTTATTGTTTATGACCTAAATTATGATTCAAGATTTAATCATTTAAAAAATAGCATGGAACAGTGAATATATGTCATTGATGTTTTCTGGGAATGTTTCAAATCGATTATTAGATAGATGTAGAACTATTATAAAATTTGGATACATGATAATATGCATACCAGTTCACATACTGGGAGAACTGTTATAAGTCTGGAGCCGCAATACATGTACCCAGTACACATACCGGCGTAGCTATAGCTCGATAACGACTTTTTGGTACGCATACCTGGTATCCATACCATAAAAAGTATGTTGACTCGTGAAACAGGAAGGTATGCATACCTAGTATACAAACCGAAAAAATCTGTTGGCTTCAAAACCGAAAAGGTATGCATACCTAGTATGAAAACCATAAAAGATCTGTATGTTTCTGAACCTGTTTTTGTCTTAAGAGTATACCCAGTACACGTACTATGACAAATATATTCACGAACAGGTGTAGTACACGTACTTACCCTGTCGAATATTTTCAGATACATTAGAATTATATCTATGAGATAATCGACATTTGAATAAATCTTTAAAAATACTATCTAGACATAATTGATCACATTTGTGACTCAAGATTAAAGTCTTAAAGCATTATATGAAAATGGTTAAGCTTATCATTCAATTGGCTAGTTTCGGCTAACTGTTTATGAACAAGTCATCATGCACGGTTCAGTTACGGTTTACCCTAACCAAAGTTTATATTTTTTTATATTAATCTCAAGTCAAGTTTTTCATCTAACGTTGATTATTGATTGGTTGATTGTAAAGCTACCTTAGCTTAAATCTAAAGCAACCTTAGCTTAAATCTAAAGCAACCTTGATCTTGAAAGTTTATATAAGGAGAATCTCAAACAACTGGGATCATTGAACCCCTGACACTATTTTTGTGTGTCCTACTTGTAAACTAGAGTCATATTCTCCTCCAAACCCTTTTAGGGTTTAGCGACTAAAAAGACTTCACCTAGGGATTCGTGAAGCCAGGTCCAAACTATCTTTATCTTGATAGTTCGTGTATCCTGATCTTGTTTTGATTGTTGAGCCTTTAGCTCTAACGAACAAGATAGATAAAAGTCATAACGTCTTCGTCTAAAACTTTGTGATTCCACAAGTTTATACTTGTGAGGTGAATAATAATCTAGAGTGCTCTTCGGGAGTCATAAGACCGGATTTTGAGGTTTGATAGACTTTGTCTATTGCAATCTATTTCCTACCTCATCTTGATCTTTGATCAGAATGGAAATCATATATAGGCTTGTCTGTGGGAGGCAGATGGGTTTTAAGTATTCAATTGAGATGAAGCAACTCTTAGGCTGTAAAGGACGTCATATAAGGGAATCAATTGCGTGGAGTCCTACTGAGATTCAAAAGGCGTAAGAAGCGTGACTATAACTGAATCAATGTGATGGTAGATTCAGTCTCAAATAAATTCTAGTTCGAAGTTCTGATGGTAGTCTAAAGTCCGTAGCGGCTTAATACGGTTTGGTATTCAAATCTGGACTAGGTCCCGGGGTTTTTCTGCATTTGTGGTATCCTCGTTAACAAAATTTCTGGTGTTTATATTGTTTATTTCCCGCATTATATTGTTTATCTTTATAATTAAAATATCACAGGTTGTACGCTAAAATAAATTAAAGTAGATAAGTCCATCACAAATGTTGGATACGACTTGATTGATCTTGGATATTGATCTTTGGAATCGTCCAAGTACTCTCACATAATAATCAGGTTCACAGACTTGCCTTTGTTTACATTCTGATTGTGATGTATAGAGATATAAGCTCATCTTATAATTCCTGATGGAGATTCATTAAGTTGTAACTCTCGGGACCGTAATTAAGTTTAGTCCATACAGGTTACCTAAGAAAAAGTTGGTGGTGTATTTTGGTACCCCCTCGTTTTCAACGTCGACATTCAAATAAAAATCATCATTGTTAATAAAAACCGTAAGAGCAACTAGACCTTGCAGTTGTATATCACCAAGTACAAAAACTTTGCGATCATTGTCCATATAGCTCAAACTTATAGTATCAGGATATAAAGACCTCCATTGTTTAAATTCAAAATGCTTCAAGTCATCTAAGGTGTTCTGTGTACTAACATGAAAAGGCGTCGAGTGCTCACCATGATTTAAAATAGCATAAACAACCTTCTTAGACATGGTTGATACCCGTACATACAAAAAACATATGTATAAAACTGAAAAATACACATGCTATAAAAAGATATCAGTTACTCTATCAATTAATCATCATGAACAAAATTCAAAGCCTTATGAAAACACACAAAGCGTTATGCAAACACACACACACACACACACACACACATATATATATATATATATATATATATATATATATATATGAAGACATCTAAAAATCATTACATCTGAAAAAGATCTAAAAATCACCAACACAAAGAGATTTAAATAAAAAAAAATTATGAATCAACTAGCAAAGAGATTTAAAATAAAAAAATATTTGAATAACATTTTAATACATGAGAGAGATAATAATATTTGAAGCTTCAAATCAAATTTGTAGATTTGAATAAACTAAAACGTATACAGTGTACAAGAAAGTACATATTCTATATAATAAAAAATAAATAGAATCAATTAATCGAAGATCAAAGATTCAGAGTCTTATTTAGAACACATAGATGAATAAATCAAGATTCTACAATCAAATATCGGTTCGATTTCATATCATGTATCAAAAAAAAAACTCAAAATCAACAATCAATAATCAAAATCGTTTCACGAGAATTAAAACCTAAAAAATAACAAAATCAAATCAAGATCAATAATCAAATAATATGTTACACATCATATTCATATTATCTATTCAAAAAAACTCAAATTCATAAAGAAATCGAACGACTAACCAAAGGAGAACAAGCAATTAAAGATGGAAAACTAACTTGAGATTGAAATTTGTTGAAGAACCAATTTAATCCTCCAAAATCTCTCTTTATCTGTTTAATCGCCTCCAAAAATTCTCTCTGCCTCGCTCTTTCTCTCAATCTTTTCTGAATTCAAATCTCATATAAAAAATAAACTCAATTCAAAGACCTAGTTTACATATGGAATTGCTAGATAGTTATTTCTAGAGCACGGGCTCAGATTCACCGTAGAAGTTTAGTTGCACTAAGAAAACGTCTGAAGTTTCAGAATATGTTTTTCTTTTTGTTATCATTCTTAAATTTAAGTTGGGTTTAATTATTTCTAATACGAACTTAAAGAAATAAAAATCAGGAAAAGAGTTTTTACATTTAAGCTGTAAAAAATTGATCTTATTATTTTATTTTATTTTCTGAATCAAGATTGATCTTATTGGCTTTCCGTTTGTAGTACTAATTTAGTTTTGAATAGTTTTACTATTGTATTGCATGCGCTATAGTTTATTTTCTACGAATATACAGAGGATACGGAAAACCAAACAACTCCTAAAATCACTTCAATCCTACTAACTGCTAATAAGTCAAAGGGTGACAGAACAGTCCTCATCAGGTTCAAAAAAGACTGATTAGATGGATCAAGAAATGCAACATCAATTATTCAAATTAAAGATCAGTTAATCAAACAGTATCCTTTCTCAAACAAACCATAATTTTAGAAATATGATCGCTTTAAGTGCAGAAAATATAAAGGTGATGATATCTTGATTTTTTTATTTACTGTAATGTAATATTTATCTACAAAGGGAAAATCTTTCACCCACTGACTAACCCCCTAGTTTTCAAAAGCACTACCATCAAAATCAACCCTAATTTTCAAAATCAATCAACCCTGGTTTACATCAACTGATGATTAAAACTTTATAGAAGGAGCCGACATATAGTTAAACCTAAAAAAATAGGTCAGTCCTTGTTAAAGGATGTAATCCGAAAATGTTTCATGAGCGTGAGGGAGAGTTTTGTTTACTTAATGTCGACTGCCTGTGCTCTTCCGTGATATACACTACTTGCTTCATGGTCTCGGTATCTATGATTTCTTTATTCTAATCATCGTTGACCTATAAAATAAATTGAGGAAGGAAATTATGATTTGATAAAATTGAGATTAAGAAAGCCGTGAGGGAAAGTAGCTTCTGGCGCAAGTTTCATTAATTTAGGTTTCAAGTGGTGCGGTGGTGCGGAAAATATGAAATATTAGTGGTGCGAATAAACAGGATGATCCAATCGGTCGAAATAAATTCCGGTGGGGCCAGAAATTCTAAGAAAAAAACTTTGTTCAACTTTCAACCACAGCAGAAGAAATTCACCTGAAATCATCATATTATTATTATTACTAAATTAATGGGAATCACTGAATTGTTTAGACTCTGGACTAACTCGTCTAGAATTTGGATAAAACTATAAAGTGAAAACTACAGGGGAACCCATTCTCCCAGATCTTTTTACTGTGAAACCCACGCTCCCAAAAATAAAGGCGCGCGCCCATTTTCTGGAAGAAAATTATTCTCAGACCCATAATTTATAAAATTCGGTTGTCGTTCTTTTTTCTTCTTCATCATCTTCAATTCTTCTTAACTCAGATAAGGAAATCGAAGAATTTAGACAACGAAGATTCGAGGGAGAGTTTGCTACTATGATTTTGGTTGAATCAAAGAAGAAACTGAGATTGGGTTTTTTTCAATCAGATGGAAGGTTGTTGTTCAAGAAGAGGAAAGGGGATCTGTGAGATTTTGAAATCAAAGCAGATGAGAAGAAATTACTGATTTTGAATTGCGAAAAATGGGTTGTAGTCTGTGTGTTGCTTGGAAAGGAAGAGGAATTCGAAGGCGGGTCTGTGATGTTGAGAAGATTTAAGAACTTGGGTTTGTCTTTGATTCCAAGATGGCAGCAGATGGTCTCGAAATTGTGATGTGAGTTCAACACAGGAAGATGCAGAAATTGGTTGGTCGATTCAGAAGTTTGACAGTGGTTCCGTCGTCGTATGTGAAGGTATCAATAGAAGGTATAAGAGATGGAAGTTTTGGCCGATGGAGATAAGGAAGAAAACGAGTTGCTGCCATCGATTTGGGTGAGTAATGGAGGAGGTTAAGACAAGGAATGTGAAGCGGAGAAGAAAATGAAGATGTGTTTTTATCGAATTTGGCTTCACAACAAGGATTGATAGTGAACAGTTTCAGAAGTTATATCAGCCAGGGAAGAGAGACAAGTTGTTGTTGTTGTTAACTTCAGTGAATAAAGTGCATTTTGATAATGTCTGAGGTTTATGTGAATGTTTAGGACAGTGGGTTTGTCTCTAATCCACTTTTTCTGGTAAGAAATTGATTCTGGTAGTTTCCAAGATGCATCCATTACACAATCCGTCACCAACTCAAAACTGCACACAAGGTGCTTGGCTAAATGCCTGAATGACCGGCCAGTTCTTGTTGCCACCTTTTAACTATAGAGTGGTGAGTCTTTGCACATGTTTTGGAGAGGATTTAAAGTGGTGTCTGAGTCCGTTTAGAAGATTACCAGTTGAGCTGGATTCAAGAACAAGTTGCTTATGAATACATGAGTATTTGGCTCTGGTATTTGACGAGAAAAGAAGGAAGAAAGGTGGGTCAGTTTGCCATATTTTCTTGACCCTGTAACAAAGGTTTGCTGCCGGTTTCAATAGGTTCATTGGTTGTTTTTCAAGGGGCAGTGGAAAATAGTTGTTGTGGATGCTTTTGTTTTGTTGCTTTTTTCAGAATTGTTATGGTACTTTATAGTTTTAGTCGTTTTTGAGAGGTGTTGGTGTTGTTGGTTGGGAAGCCACATATGTATTTGGTCATATTGGTGTTGATGTTTGGTCATAATGGTTGAATAATTTGTTATGCAGCTATGAAAATGGTTGCATAACCTGTTATGCATCTACAAAAGTTGTTGCATAACTTGTTATGCAGTCCAGAAAACGGTTGCATAACACGTTATGCAGCTACCTTTTTCTTAGTATTGAAACCAACAAAAAATAAGGTTGCATAACTTGTCATGCACCTACAATAATATCTACATAACATGTTATGCAGTCGTGAAAATAGATGCATAACCTGTTATGCATCCGAAAATATGACTGCATAATGCATTATGCATCGATAAAATTGTTGCACAATCTTTTATGCATCGAGAAAATAAATGCATAATCTTATATGCATCCATAAATCTGCATTATGCATCAATTTTTTTTTATGTACGCACTAAAATCAACCAAAACAATGCATAACTTTGTTATCCAAATGCATAATTTGTTATGCAATGGAGAAAATGGTTGCATAATTCGTTATGCATCTGCAGAATGTGTTATGCATCTTTTTTGGTGGCTGCATAATGGTTATGTATCAAGTTTTCGAAAATTTTGCCTAAAATGATGATCACCTCTGATTTTTTCGTGATTTTTTTTTTTGATATTCTTATTTGTACTCGTTGGGTAAATCTCTTAAAAAGATTTCAAACGATATAAAATTTGTAAAATTCCAAGGTGCGGATTTTTAGATATGTTATATCCAAGTTGTGTTGCCAATTATACCCCTGATGCATAACCTGTCATGCGGATGCATAATCCCTGATGCGTACATTTTTAACAATTTCTTATAATTATGGGTGTCACGGAAATAATTATGGGTGTCACAATACCTAAAATTAATTATGGGCTTGACAATGAGAATATTTTTTTTTTTTGGGTCTCCCCTAAGTTTCCCAACTATAAAACCTCGGATTATTTGGACCATGAGATTCTGGGCTTTGGAGGGGTAGAAGCCCACTAAAATGGATTAAACATTAATTTCTGAACTAATTTCTACAACTGGAATCTGGATCAGACTTTAAGATTAAGCAACGGTTCGGATAATTAGTGGTCCCTTGTTAAAGTAGAAAGAAACATCACCTGCTAAAGTGAATAGAAAGAAGAGAAAAAAAAAGGACCATTCATCTTTCACTCTCTCTCCTTCTTCCATTTTATTTCTTTCTTCATCCTGTATTATCCCAACGCGTGTTAATAAACAAAGCAGAAATAAAAATCCATCCCTTTTTCGTTTTTTTCCGTATGAGTTTTTTCCTCTAAAGATCTCTTGAATAAGGTAATAATAAAACTCGTTGATTTAATTCCTGTATGTATCATCCTTCTCTTCGCCGACCAGATTATTCTGGGTTTTTTCCTTCCATCGTAAAATTGACGATTTTTCTTTTTATATTAGGGTTAGGGTTTAATCCTTATTGGGACGAGTTCTTACTTCTTCTTTCTGTTTTCATAGAAATGAGAGCTTTGAGTAATTATACTCTCATTTGTTACTTGAATATTTTAGTAAGTTTGTTTCTTTGAATGGTATGTGAATTCTGATATCAGTTGATACTCAATATTGATCATGAAGGAAATGATAATTTCGGAGTTTTTGAAGTGTGTTTTTTTGTCAATTGATTTTTAGTACTGAATTAGCTATTAACCTTAGAGTAATTGCTTAAGATTTAAAGAAATTGCTCAGTTATCTTAGCCTTGAATGATATGTCTACTTCGCAATCCATAAATGTACAAACATTTTAACTTATTCTTGGTTTCCCTTGGTTGATTTGAATTGCATCGAACATTTGTTGGAAATATAGTCTATTCTTAAAGCAAAGTTTTTTTTTTTTTTTGACTAACTAATTTGGAGTTATTCTAGAAAAATGTCACATTTTGTTTGTTTACTTCTTTACAGTTTCTAATTAGAAAGGATACTCTTGAAATGATCATGTGTAATTTCCTGTTTTGAATTATCCTATTGTTGCTTGGTTAGTAGGCAGCTTCTCTAATCGACCACTAAAGTTCGTAACTTTTAAACTTGACAGTTAGTTTTATAAATTCAAAGGCAATGGCAAAGGAAGTTGAGGGAGATTCATCCCTCTCATTACTTGAATCTCATCTAAGTCAGACCAACACTTCATGGAAGTTGATGGATCATGGTCCTTGCCAAGTGGATAAGTTGCAAGAAAAGCTTATAGAAGTTGAAGCGTGTATTCAAGGCTCTGATGCAGATTCAAAAAAAGAACTAAAGGTACTCTGGCGAAGGGTCAAAGCTACCTCGACAATGTTGTCCTACTTGAAATCAAAGGCAAGAATTATGGCAGTTCCGCATCTAGCACATGTATCGTGTGGGATCAAACAGCAGGAAGGGTCGGGGTTTGTTGATAAAGATGGTACACCGTTGTCTGGTTGGTCGAAGGATGTAAGTCTTTCTTCATTGGACCATGTGGATGAAGATGAATGCATGAAAATTAATATTAATGGGAGTTGTTCATTTGATGAGCATGATGGAGCCTATATTGGTGAAATCCTTAAGTCTGTGCAGATGGTAACAGATGTCATGGAGGTTCTTGTTAAGAGGGTAATTATGGCAGAAACTGAAACCACTATTGAGAAAGAAAAGGTAGATTTGGGTCAGAAAGAAATTAAAAAGAAGGCTCTACAGATTGAGAACATGTCGACAAAGGTAGAGGAAATGGAAAGGTTTGCTCTAGGTACAAATTGCATCCTGAATGAAATGCGGCAGAAAGTAGAAGATATGGTAGAAGAAACATCTAGGCAAAGACAACGAGCTGCAGAAAATGAGCAAGAGCTTTGTCGTGTGAAGCAGGATTTTGAGTCATTGAGATCCTACGTTAGTAGTCTAATTAGTGTTAGAGAAACACTTCTTTCATCAGAGAAGCAATTTCAGACAATTGAGAGGCTCTTCGATAGGTGTGCTTATTCTTCTCCCTTGCTTGTTTCATAGGACTTCCTAACTGCAGTTGTTGTTGCTTCACAGGATCTTATGCTTCTTCTATGCACATTCATCATCGATACATCATTTTAACACATTCTTTATGCATATATATATACCCACACATCTTGCAATTTTCTGTTGTCTTCTTTTCATTGTGGTGCTTGCGCTTTGCGAAAGTAAGTGACACTGACTCATCTCTTCTTCATGCTTCTATGTGTAAATAGTGCTTTAACACATGGATCTTCTTTCTACCCCTATCATTCGCAGTAAAATGTACTCCCATGCTGTTCATAGTCACATGATTAAAGTGTTCATAGTCACATGAATCATGATCCATTTCGTTCAGAACTAGTTAGTAATTGAGCAGACAATTCCAGCAAGTTCAGTTTGCTTGTCAGTTTATGTTACTGAACTTGTGGAGAACTCTCAGTAGTTTACGTTACAGCAATTGATACATTTAAACTCTCAAATATTTTTTACCGTTATATGTAAGAGTTCACAACATTGTGATATCTACTTTGATCCAAATCTGGTGGCACAATTCTTTGGTTTGCATTGCCTAGTCTATTATTTTTTTCATCAGAGCAGCTTCACTGTGCCTTTGAACTAGTGGTCAACTGTGCTCTTAGCTTGGCTTTCCTAATACGTGATGATTTGGGGCTTGAAAGAAGCATTTAATTGAAGCTCGTTTATAGTGTATGTACAAACGAACAAGAGTACTATGAAAATATACCAAATAACCATGGAAGTCTATGTGTTTCCTTCTGTGAGTGATGAATTATTTGGGGTGTGAAAGAAGCATTTAGTTGTAACCCCTTTCTAGTGTATGTATAACTGTAAATGAACAACCGTACTTCGAAAATATACTCAATAACTGTGGAAGTTTATGTATTGTATTTTCTTTTCTGATATAACAGGCTAGTTGCCAAGACCAGTCAATTGGAAACTGAGAAGATGCAAAAAGAGGCTGAAGTACAGAAGCTCATGGAAGAGAATATCAAGCTGACATCTATGTTAGACAAGAAAGATGCCCAATTGATGGCCATGAACGAACAGTGCAAGTTCAGGGCTCTGAATGCATCGGGTATGTAGTCTCTCGTCTATGTGATCAGAATACATTCCCTGTTCTTTGGGGTTCATCATCAATCAACCTACTCTGCCGTCCGACTTTCTAGACAAGAACAGGATTGAGCAGGTTTTCGAGCACATTGTGGGGTGTTCTTAATTGATACATTTGGGAGGTCCTGGTGTTGATCTTCTGTTGTATTAATGCTTAATTGATCGATCAGCCAGGGATCCGAAACTTGGTACTGCTGTAGAGCGTTAGCTGTGTCATTAGAGTTTTTGTTAAATAACAAAAAATTGTATGGGCTCCTTGTGACATTCTCATAGTTGTCTGACTTGTAAAAGCTTTTAGTTGATGACATAAAAAAAAAATGTTATGTGCTCCTCAAGACTGTTTTGGTTTCGAAATAAGTTTAACTAATGATAGTATTTTCCAATGAATATTAGTAGTTACTGATAGAATCTCTGAATATGCATACCTTTGCTGGAAAGAATGAGCAAACAGACATGTTCTGGAATCTGAACTTAACTTTTGGAGTGTCTCAATTTCTTCCGACGGAGATAACTGGTAACCTAGGAAACTAAATGCGGCACAGAACTCAAAATCTGGCACCCAAAACAATCATCCTCTCAGCTGTGGTTAGTAGCAGTGGCTAGGGAGTAATTAAAGAGTAAGTAAAGAAAACCCATGTCAAGGTCCTGTCTCAGTTCCCCGTATGCATCTTATCTCTTATATTTTTGAGACGTTCTTCTTACACGATACAAGGCCTAACAGTTAGGAAACGATTGGTTTGACGTGGGTAACACAGAAAAGCATAGTGTGCATGAAAAGATGAAAAACAGTTTTGCCACGTAAGCAAGGAAATGGATGAGTGAAGTAATAACTAACAACCAATGTTTCTTCCGTCAATCGTCAGACAATAATAACCTCCTCCTCCTCACCCTCTTACTTCCCTCCACTGTCCACACACACAGACACTCTCTCTCTCTCTCTTTGTTAGCTTCAATGGAAGTAAGCTTCTCGTCAAAATCTCAAACCTTAACTTCATTAACATCTTTCTCTTTATCAACATCATCATCACCTTCTTCACCTCGTTTTTATAACCTTCTTCGTAAAGAATTTCTTGGTTGTAGTAATCTTCGGGGATTAAGACTTGAACATAGAAAAAGAAAATGGAAGAAATTAGAGTATCAAATTCAATCAACTGGCTTTACCTTAAGAGCTTCGTTATATTCACCACCTGTTATTGTCATTGTTGCTGTTGCTACTATCTCAGCTCTTACCGTTGTCTACTTGAATTATACTAATTATCTTAGAAAAAAGAAAATTTTGAGAAAGGTAAGCTGCCGCAATTCTTATAAATTTCAAATTCTCGTAATGAAACTTTTTTCTTTTTCCATTCAGATATTTTGGAAGGCTAACCTCAGTGAGGAAGCCCCTGGCAAAATGTTTCTGTTGATTGAGCAAAAAGTTCATGAAAAACTGTTTCTACACGATTATTTACTGTTGAAAAGAAGTGCTGCATGTCCCGTAAGAATCTCAAATTGAATCCCCTTTCTAATGATTTTTGTGAATTCATGGTGTAGCTTTCAGGTCCCAAAGGTGGTAATGCCGTACGCAACCATAAGTTATCCGAAAAAGGGGAAGAAGTTGTGAATCAGAGTATCAGGAGTGAGATTCTTGAAATCAAGGAAGCTAAAGTAGAGATACACGTGGAGGAGGAAAGTAAAAATAAGAGTGGGAATGAGAATGGAAGCATTTACAAGGAAGGATTGGTGGAATATCAGAAAGAATTTGAGTCGAATGGTTCTGTTGTTGTTGCTACTAGAGTCGATAGTGTTGTATCCACGAAAGAAATTGAGTCAAATTCTACTGCAGAACCCCCACTCCTCAAGGAATTAAGCTTGGAGCCATTAAATTTTGTAGTGGAGAGGCAAGAATTTCCATCTCAAGTACATGAAGGGGAATTTGTGATGGAACCGGAGGAGTTGTCTCAAGTAATGGTTGAATCAGTTTCTCAAGTAATGGTTGAATCAGTTTCTCAAGTAATGGTTGAATCAATTTCTAGTGCAGAGACTACAATATCTGGAACGGATGTAAACGGACACATACATAAAGAAGAGAAGTTAGAGAATGAAGTGGAAGAAGCCAGTGAATTTCAAGTTCCCAGCTATACTGCATTCCTTAGAGAATCCGTTCGAGAAGGACTCCACACATTTTATGAGGAAAGCCAGTCTGAGATGAAGTCAATGCCGAGCTTGAAGGAATTTAAGGCAATATTTCCGCGTATCTCCAAAGCACATATCAATAATGCTTCATCCCTGCTCGAGCCTACTACTACATTAAGCAGAGAAGAATTGTCATTAAATGATTCTCATGCGAAAACAGGTTATACTCTACATGAATGTACTCTGCTTTGATCTCAATTTGCATTTGTCATTTTCTTTTTTGTCTCGGTGGAGACTCCCAAATATTGTGGCTATGGTAGCTTTCTTTAAACCTAAGCTTAAATTTCAGGATTCCTACGAGGGGAGGTGCCTATTTCGAGTACTAAAGGAAGAGGTCCTTCACGTAAAAGAAAGAATTCTGGCAAGGACGGTGGAAATTTGGGAGATATTGGAAACGGACTTGCAGCTCTTAATGGTCAAAAGGAGGCAAGTTCTCCACTTAATGGAGTACAAATCAACGGTACGGGTACCTGTGATTTATCGGACTACTCAAGCGCCTACAACCGCTTGTTGAGAGGGGGAAGGTACCACTCTTCCTTTATTAAGCTGCAAAGTCATTTTCATAAATGATGTAGGATGCTTTATATTTGGATTGATATCTAATTATTCCCGAGGCTCTGATAGGAAGAATTGGCTTAACACCAATCCTAACTTGTATCCAATGACCTGCCTTACTGCTTTAGGTTTCCTGGGACAGTGATTTTGAGTAACCTCTGCACTTGTTCAGACTGTTCTGATTATTGTAGCATTTTTTTTCTTCTGATTATTGTAGCAGCTTATCCTAATATGTCTTTCTTGGGTTTTCAGGTTAAGTAGCTGTATAGAATTGCTAGAATCCATGGAACAAAGGGGTTTACTTGATATGAACAAGGTTAGTCTCTTCTTCTTTAGCTTACCCTAACTCTTTTAAATGTTCACAAAATTAATTTTGCACTGCTGTTAGGTTTATCATGCCAGGTTTTTCAGCTGCTGTAAAACTCAAAAGGCTGTCAAACAGGCATTTCGCTTTACTAATTTGATACAGAACCCCACCCTGAGTACTTTCAATATGCTCATGTCTGTTTGTGCAAGTGCACAAAATTCAGAAGGTAAATTCTTTTCAAAATTATTATAATTCTCGTGGATTACACTCTTGTAGTGATTACTATTCTGCTGGTTTTATCTTATTTTATTAATGCCTCTTGTTGTTTGCATTTTTAGGAGCTTTTCAAGTTTTAAAACTTGTTAAAGAAGCTGGAATGAAAGCTGATTGCAAACTTTACACTACTTTAATATCCACTTGTGGTAAAAGCGGAAAAGTCGATGCCATGTTTGAAGTAAGCTGCCTTTTCTGCCTTGGGGTTTTAGCTAAATATGAACTTCGTCATAACTTGTCTTAACTTGCAAGCTAGTTTAATCTCGGCAACTTTTGTTCACTTCTAGCTTGCATGTATCAAACCCATGTGCATCTTCCTATCATTGATCTATTATTAAAATTCAATCCCTTATTTGCTAAACTGAACTCATAGGAGTATCATACAACTTCTTGGGATTCCCCCCCCCCCCTAAAGTTAGTGATGTATACTTTAAATTCCATTGCCTCATTCCTGAACTTAAGCTTATAGGTTTTTCATATAACTCTGTTGGAAAATCCCTTTCTTCACTGATGTACAATTCTAGGTTCAGTAGTGGTAAGCTTTTTCTTTTTTTCTTTTTGAAGCAGTAGTGGTAAGGTTGTTGGGTGATGATATCATGAGTTCGAAGCTCGTCAGCACCATATACCTATTGACCCCGATCCAAAAAAAAAAAACATATATATTCAGTGCCTCTTTACTATAGTCGAACTTATGCAGTTCTCATATAACTGCATAGCATTTTTCGTATGCGCAATTCATACTGATTGAACAAGGTTGGGTTTTGCTTCCCAGGTATTCCACGAGATGGTTAATGCTGGAATAGAACCAAATGTTAATACATATGGTGCACTAATTGATGGTTCTGCAAGAGCTGGTCAAGTGGCAAAGGCTTTTGGTGCTTACGGAATTTTAAGATCTAAGGTATTATTAGGGGTGATTTAGCAGAAGTTATACTTCTTGATCCTATTATGTTTCTAAGTTTATTTTGTTAGTTAGATTTCAATAAAATTATCTCACTTATTTTCTTTTGTTGTTCTCTTTTACTGAGTCTGTATATGCATCATTGCATCGTAACCTTTTCAAACTAAACAAGGTTTTACATGCAGTAGAATGTAAAGCCAGACCGAGTTGTATTCAATGCGCTTATCACCGCATGTGGTCAATCAGGAGCTGTTGATCGTGCTTTTGATGTCTTAGCAGATATGAAAGCTGAAGCAACACCTATTGATCCTGATCATGTCACGGTTGGTGCTCTGATAAAGACATGTGCACAAGCCGGTCAGGTAACACCATTTATTGTAATCCTTTTTTTTTCTGGATTATACGGGAATGTCAGTTTTGACATTCTTCAGGTCTATCTCTTTACCAGTTAACCTGTTTTGACACTTAAGAAACGGATTTCTTTTAGTTTGAGCGAGCCCACGAAGTATACAAGATGATCCATAAGTATAAAATCAAGGGCACGCCAGAGGTGTATACAATTGCTGTTAATAGTTGCAGCCAGATAGGTGATATACACTTTGCTCTTACTGTGTATGATGACATGAAGAAAAACGGAGTGAACCCTGATGAGGTACTTGTTCACTTCTAGATTCTTAAATATCTTTTTGAAGTAGAGCTTCGTGTATTTCGTTAAAGTTTCGTTCCATGACAATTTCTTCCGACACTCCAATAGGATATGCCATGGCAATATATCTATTCATTTTGTCTACATTTTTTTTCTCCTTCTTCGTGTCTGTGTTAAGTATCAGCAACTTCACCGAATCACCAGATTCATTAGCCTTTTATGCTATGCAGATGTTCCTCAGTGCACTAGTAACTGTTGCAGGGCGTGCTGGGAAGATAGACATTGCGTTTCAAATTTTACATGAAGCTAGAATTCAAGGAGCAAAGCTTGGAAATATGTCTTACAGTTCGCTGATGGGGGCTTGTAGGAATGTAAGTCAGAGGTAGTGGTATCGTTAAAGAAATAAATAAAACAAAATTGAACTTGCATGGGAATCGGGTTCCCTCCTCGTAGACTGCGACTAGATGGCTGTAATCACACCCATTTGCCAAAAGATTTTGGCTGGAAAGACTAGGATCAATTTATACTCTAACAAATGGATGCTTACAAAACTGCTCTTTTCGGTGTCAGGCAAAAGATTGGAAGAAGGCACTGGAGCTGTACGAGGATATGAAAGCCACTAAAGTGCGCCCAACAGTTTCAGCACTAAATGCTCTGATTACTGCACTATGTACGTTTTTGTCTTAGGATTGACCTTTCTTGACTTAGATTTCTAAAATTGTACTCTCCAATCAAATATCAAACTTATCATGTGGTCTTGATGCCATAGTACTATCAGAGGTTTCTTAAGAGCTTTAGTCAACATTATGTTCCAGAATGATAATGTGGGATATGGTAACAGGTGACGGTGATCAGCTTGACATGGCTGTGGAAGTTCTCGATGAACTGAAGAAAGTTTGTGTGAGCCCAAATATTATCACATACTCCGTTCTTCTAGTAGCCAGTGAAAAGTAATTGCCATATACTTCTCTTTTGCACCTTAGTGATCATTAAAACGTGGTATTTTCCTTTGGCTCATTCTCACCTTATGAACAATTAGGAAAGATAATCTGGAACTAGCTTCAATGCTCTATGCTCAAGCCAAAAGGGATGGCGTTGTTCCTAACCCTGTTATGTTCAGATGCATCATTGGTAAGCTTCATGGGTTTTAACTAACTATTAAGTTTCTCGCAAAAAAAACAACTAACTATTAAGTTTTGGCTACTTTTATGCCTCCGAAGTTCCTCTGTATTGTTAACCACCTTTTTATTTATCTTCGCTTTTGTAGTTTCTACTTATTTTGGTTACTGATTAAACAATATATCTTTGAAGGTTTGTGCTTACGGAGGTTTGAGAAGGCTTACTCACTTGGCGAGCAAATTCTATCCTTCAACTCAGGAAACCCACAAATAGAAAACAAATGGTATTTAGTTGTTTATCAGATATTTCTAATGGGGTGTTCTTTTCCTTGCTTCTCTGATTTTCAGTACTTGGCTTTGTTCTGTACATTCTTGTTACCACTTGAGCATAAATACTCTCTGGTTCATGTATTCAGTCCTTTTTGGATACCCAACTTTTCATGCTTAGCCATATTCTGTACACTGCATAATAGAAAGGATATTGAAAGAATGAAATAAAAGCATCCGGGCTTCCCTTTCCTAGAACTGTTGGGAGGTTTTTGGAAATTGCATTTTGTATGTTGTGGTAAAACACTACAGAGTCATAAATCTCATCTTTCGAGTACCTGGATAAACTTGTTTTGCAATTTGTAACTAGAGCCTCTAAATCGATCTGCAGGTCTTCAATGGCCGTAAGCGTATATCGGGATAGTATTACATCTGGCAGTGTTCCTCATATTGAAGTTCTTTCAGAAGTCTTGGGATGCCTGCAGTTTCCTCATGAAACTTCTCTAAGAGCAAGACTTGTTGAAAATCTAGGAGTCAGCGCTGATGCTTCAAAATGCCCAAACTTGTATTCCTTGATAGATGGATTTGGAGAATATGATCCTCGTTCCTTTTCTTTACTCGAGGTCAGTTTGCAACTTAATATACACCAATTTTATGAATTTTGAGTTATCATTGTTATTCATTCATGGGAAGCTAAGTGATCAACCCACGTTCTATGATTTACTAGGAGGCTGCTTCCCTTGGTGTGCTACCAATTATGTCCTTCAATCGAAATCCTATTGTATTTGATGCAAGAAATTTGCAACTTCATACTGCTGAGGTTAGCTTTGTTCAACTCTGGAACTAATAACGTAATAACTGCTGCTATTATATCTGGCTTATATTCATGTCTGCTAAAAATCTTCCTCCTGACTACTGTGCTCATTTATCACTTTTGAGTCGTCCCTCTTTGTGTATCTATCAAATTAGATAAATTCTGATGTAATACAATCGATATTCTGGTTACACTGATTTTTCATTTTTGAATGACCAGGTATACCTTCTAACAATTTTGAAGGGTCTCAAACATCGGCATGCTGCTGGTAAGCCTACCTTTAGAAGTGGCATTATTTATGGTTTATATGTCATGTCTTTCGCATTATCTTCTAATTGTTCTTGTTCTCCTTCAAATTCTCTGTGCAGGTGCAAAGTTACCAAACGTGACCATCTTACTTCCCGTGGAAAAGACACAAGCTGTGACACTCAAGGGAGAGAAAACAATAGTCCTCGTAGGCAGGTAAAAACAGTTTTAAATTTATCTTGTATGTACATAGTTCCATGACCATGATGTACCTTTGCCGGGTTTCACTTCTGGTCATTGATAGTACCACTCCGGAATGTAAACCGCTGTGTGTACTTTTGCGTGTGTGGAATTACCAGGGTTGGTCAGGCACTTGGAGCCATGTTGAGGAGACTGGGTTTACGGTATCAAGGGAATGAATCATTTGGAAAAATTAGAATTAATGGGTTATTCATAAAACGATGGTTTCAGCCTAAGCTTGATTCACCAGCTTTTAGTGGAAAACCAGCAGAGTTTAGCTTCTCAGGTTTTAGTGGAAAACAAACAGAGTTTAGCTTGTCATCCTCGCAGACGAGGTTGGGTAAAGGAATCGTAGATCAACAACGCAACATAAGGAATTGCAATTTATCTTCAGAATAAGTTGGAAAAGAGGTACATTTTTGGGATATAATTTATAATCCTGTCTACCCTTTAACAACACGGCTTTGTTACACCACTGATGTACTGAGATAACTCACAAGAATAAATAATGAATGCGCTGTATTTTTAAGAACTACTAGTAAAATGGCACGCGCTATGCGCCTGCCGCCGGAACCTAGCGCTGTCAACCTGCCACCCGTCTAACTTTAAAAGAACATTCATGTTCATAAACACATGTTAATTTTGTAGCTTTATATTTTTTCCAAACACTCGATGCTTAATAGTTACACTAAGCTTTCACTTTGCATTTGACTAAATGTGTTAGGTGCATCACTTATTATTCACCACCAACAATGGATGCTAAAAGTTACATCTCATCAAACATAACAGTAGATGCTAGTGTCTCCATACTTGCGAAGGTTAGGTTCCACAAACACAATAACAATGTGGTACTCATTCTGTATTCCATTCCATGATACAAATGATACTCAGATATTACACTTCAAAAAATTCAAATGATATATAAACAACCAACAGGCCCAATGCTGAAGAGATTTTTATGTGGATTATATTAGAAACTTATTTTGAGGCATACTGAATTTTTTTGAGGCATACTAAATAATGCCAAAATAGGGTCACTAAATAAAAAACAAGATCATCCTTTATCCATCCTTTTTGATAATGGCATAACTACCCTATTATAATTAGTGTTAATGATTATGTATAAATTTGATTAGCTAGGAATTTTAAGGATTGATTAAAATTTAAATTATTAGTGGTGAATTAGTAGATAAATCAAATTTATGTGAGAGAGTTGAGATTTTTGAGAGGAAGAAGAAGAAGAAGAAGTGAAAAAAAACTTGCGTTTTCAATTTTGAGATTTTAGTGATTAGAAATGACCAAAATGTGTGATTCAAATCAGAGATAGACTTCTATACGAGGTTTAATTTCTTTTTATAAGTTGAATCTGTCAAAAAATTGAATTTTTAAAACCCAGATCTACTGACCCAATGAACAGTTCGGCTGACAAGTTATCAGCCGAAGCTACGTATATTTTCAAAAAACTGAGGTTCGGCTTAAAAGTTAGCAGCCGAACTTCACTCTGTAAAAAAAAATTGTATTACTCTTGCTTTCTATTTTACTTGTTTACTTGGGTGAATCATTTAAAATCGATGGAAGTGGATGAAAAATAGCTATAAAGTGAAGTTCTCCAAAGATCCAAGTGTCTAGAGCCAAAAGAAGTGGAAGAAGTGCGACGAAAAGGAGCGAAGAACGTCTAAACATAAGAAGGACTGGAAGGTCAGGTTCAACTTATCCAAATTAAGGATTTCTTATCACCATATTGAAGAGAATTCAATTTTGAAAAGAACGCAAAAAGAATGAGGTCATTCTGACATCGGACGAAGAAGTTATGGGCAAAACAAGGTTGATACTTGAAGTTACAGAACCTGTAACATAAAAATCAAGTTTTCGGAAGATTTTAAGGAGAAACGTTCGGCTATAAGATGATCCAATGACCTAAGCCGAACCCACAAATGAGTTTTGAACAAAGTATCCAGGAGAAGGTTATTTCTTCTTATTTTTATTTTATTTAAGTTCTGTTGATTCGAACAAAATCTAGCAAAGTCGCATTAGCCGAAGATAGTGTTTCTCTAAATCATACATTAGGTTCGGCTCAAAATTGATACTCCAAGATCAGCCGAACTGATCTTATGAAAACCCTAATTTCATCTTTGAAATCATATTCTATGGATCAAACAAAATAAAATCAATCAAAAACAAGATGAGTTTGTTACACATGCATTCTAAAATACATCTAAGAGCAATTGAGATTTGGATTTCGCACTCCAACATCGCTGATTTTGATTCGTGTTTGCGTTGCTTGATCAATTTCGTGATTGAATTGGAGTCCAAGATGTTTAAGTTTAAAGTTTATTTTGATTTTAGGTTTTTGAGGATGAGGGCACTCTAATAATTTAAATTCTTTAAGGATATATAGGTAATTGCACTACATTTAGACACCCCTTATAAACCCAACCTAGATGGTATAATGAATGAGTATGCCTCAAAAAAACTGAGTATGCCTCAAAACAGGTTTCTTATATTAGTCAGAAAAATGAGAGTAGTAACATCATTTTAGTCTCCACCTGGAAAAATCCCAATAAAAATAGGCATCATCTTTTATACTCGTTACAAAGTGTGTAGGCACTGGTGTACACAACACATGTGGGAATCTCAATCGCATCATGCGTGTTCGGAAAATGTAGTCAATAACCTGGCCAAATGGATAAACTTCTTCGGTCCTTGCTTGGATAAAAGGGATAAATGAATAACGTCGCTAAATGCATCAATGAATAAAAAAACAAATTGAGTCTTTAAAGGCCCTATATAAGTATAAACGAATAATCACTAAATTTCATTAAAAAAATATATAGTCACGATCCAAAATACTTATCCAATCAACAATATTTTTACGAGAAATCATTTTCTTTTCAAAAAATGCATCTAAAGCTGATTGGTTTTTCCTTCTGCCTAAACTAAAATGCATCCCATCCTTAATAATCATGTATAACTTCTGGAACATTTTGTTCGTATTGTAGAAAATCCTTGTTTATGATGATTACTTCTAGGGCCTTTAAAGACCCAATTTGTTTAATTAGGGTATACAATAAATTTATTCACACTCCAAAAATTATAAGGGGGTGCCAAAAGGAGGTGAAAATACTACTTTTCCCTTCACCAATCATTAAAATTAAAATCCTAGTAACACTTAGACGTTATCCCCTAATTCATTCTTCGACAAAACATACAGTCTCTCCTCTTCTCTCTAACCTAACCTAAGGACACTTTGAAAAAATAATAATTTATTCATCTTAATTGATCGTCGTAATCATCGATTCAAAAACTTTAATCGACGATTAACTTCTTCTACAAACATGGCCCGTACGAAAGAACACCAGCGAAAGGTTGAGAACACAAATATCATAGAGAAACTCAAAGGAAAGGTTTGTGCGAGAAGCAAACAACAATCAAATCCGGAATAATTGAAAGAAGCTATGGCCCCAATTAGAAAGTAAGTGAACTTAAACCCACTTCTGTATTTACTATTTGCGTTTTCTGTGGTGTGATGAATGGAAAATTAGATTCGTAAACGTAAAATTGATGTTACAGAAAGAGGGTGGTCACCTTATCGTAATATGTTGACTTTTCATGTGCATGTTGAAACTATGAAAAGTTGTCATCCCATATGTTGTAGAAGATAAACGACACTGTAACTTTTTTTTTTTGAATTTTTTGACCTAAGTTAGAGTTGTTAGTGTAATTTCGAAAATGATGACGACTTTTAACTTGCAGGGTGACGAACCTTTTGTAAACACTGACGACTCTTTATGATTAAAAACTAGCTCTATGTCCCAGAAAATGATATGGCCGTCACCTTATTTCTATTGGATCATCATGGAAAATTTGAGAGTCGTCACCCCATTACTATTGAGTCGTCATTTTCTATTTAGGATCGTCATTGTATAACATTTCCCGATGACGACCCTTCTTCTGAGAATATGAAATTGAGGTATTATTTATTCCTTTTTGTGTATGTCTAAGATGAAAGAAATCAAGTAAGGAAATAAATACTTGCCCACTCCTCTTTCCAAACCTCCCTGATAAGTGCTTAATTTACATGTTTAGAATGTCAATTCCATACTTGTTTTAGCTATAATTCTTGCATATTACTTGTTATTATGATTATTTTTTAGTTTATGTGTCATATCAGGTGAATCATCCTAAGAAGAGTGAAAATGGCTGCAAAGAGCTATAAAGTGAAGTTCTCGAAAGATCCAAATGTCTAAAGCCGAAAGAAAAGGAAGAAGTGCGACGAAAAGGAGCAAAGAATGCTCAAGATCATAATAAGGAGAAGAATACCAAGTTCAAATCATCCAAATTAAGGATTTCTTATCACTATCTTGAATAAAATTCAATTATGAAGAGAACGGTGAAAGAATGAGGTCATTCCGAGTTCGGACGAAGAAGTTACGGCCAAAACAGTCGGGACGTAAAACTGCAATCTACAACACCACTTTCGGCATTGCTTTAGCAATACCGAAAGTTGTCGTATTTCAGGCAGAGAAGGTGTATTTTTGAGCACAACTTTCGGTATTGCTTTGAGGAACTCGACAACACCAACTGAGACAAACCTATGGGGTCCCTTATGACGTATTTTGACTTCCAAATCAAGGAAACACGGTCTCGGATGGATTCTAATACCTAGATCTCATGAAAACTATATAAGGGTACTTCCACAACAATTAATAATACATCTCTTATTATATTTTCGTTCTTCACTAAAAACCTAGGGTGTACCCCTTTAGGGGGAAACCGGGTAATTGTGTAATCATGAGTTGCTAAGCCTTTGTTGATTAAGGATGAATTCAATGTTCTAGACGCGAAGCTTTATTATTATACAAGTTTGTTAGGAGTTTTTATCATCATCGTTTGTCTTTTCTATATTTAGGGTTTATGAATGATTCTTAGATTGGTTTTGGATGCATACTAGATTAGTCTATTGATTGTTCTATTGCTAGTAGAAGTTATGAGATAAGTAATTTTCGATTGACTCTCTACACAAGTAGACATCGCGAGACCTTGCAGAGGGATTCTGTGGAGCAATTGCGAGTGAAGATAACATCAGAAAGTGGACCTTGATATAAGAGTTCAACTACTGGGATCAACCTAAAATCACAAAGCTTAAAGCGTTCGATTGGATTACACCTTGAGTGATCTACTACTTGGTGGTTCGTTGAATAAAATCTGGTAGTCGAGAACTTCTGTATCCAGCGATAGAAGGAGTTTTGGGGATAACACTGATCTAGCTGTTTTCCTACGGTTGGTGATGAATGGTTCTAACGAAAGATAGATAAGTATTCTAATCCAGTTGTCTCTTGGTAACGGCGAAGGATTCCTTGATCATCCCTTTCTTTTCTTATTTGTTTCTTTTTATTTATCTTACAACCAATCCCCCATTGTATTTTACTTTGTTTTGCTAATTCAAATAACCTATCAATTACACAGCTCTATGTAGGAACGATCTCTTATTACCGCTATATTACCAGTTAATTAGTGGGAAATATCTTAATTAATTTGTTGTGGTTACAACACGCATCAAATTTTGGCGCCCCTGCTGGAGAGCAGTTGCTAATTGATTTGTTATTTGTTTTAGCTTGTTTTTATTTTTTGTTTTGATTTTCTATTTCTTGTGAGTCGTCATGTTTCCTTATGGAAATAACATGTACGGAGCACAAGAACAATCATCATATTATAGTGGTAAGCAATATGGTTTTCAATCTCATTCATATAACAACTACCAACCATACCCTACGGAGCCTTATGGATACTCTCATACATATCAACAACCTTATGACGGGTATGTAAGTGAGCAATCAAAAGGACGAGAGGATAGTTATGCTTCTGATCAATTGTTTTCTAGTAATGTGCAGATGACAGAGAGTTTGAAACTAAAAAGTTACGATAATGAATCAAAACCTACTTCTCTTCATCGTGTTTTTCCTTCACCCTTTCCAAAAGAGGAGATTGTACATAACGGTGGAAAGCGTGTTAACGTCAGAAAACTATATGTGCGATACAACCAACTGGAGGAAGCCGGTGCATCACAAAAGATTCTTGATAAAATTAACCAGGCCATAGATATGGAATTCGAACGTCGTTTCGCTATTGACGATTTTGAAGAGGATTCTGATTGTGATGATGAGATTGTTGAAGAGATTGGGATTGATAATGAAACCAAATTGATTGAAGTTGTGGAAGACCCAGTTCAGCTTATCAAGGAATATAATGATGTTGAGATTTTAATTGAAGCAGAAATTAAGAGTTCGATAGAGGACCATGATATACTTGAGGTAAATAATTCAATAAAGTTAATTAAAGATGAGGATCGCGAACAAGATTTGTCTAATCCTTTGCGTACTTCTATATCTATTGATCATTTCCATCCAATTGAACTAGCTTCTCAAAGAGTTGTTAACCCATCTTTTAGGAAAATACCTCACTTAGGATTGGAGTTATGTGCTTCTAAAGTTTTAATGGATTATTTTGCTTCTAAGTATCCACCAATTGATGTGTTTGATTCTAGCGTTGTGCAGGTTACCCAAGAGGAACCTTTTGAATTTCCCGAATTCTATGTTCTCTATCCACATGCGAGTGTAGAAAGGACTAAGTGCGGGGGAAACTTCAATAAAGTGATAGCTTCAATATTTATATTTTGCACTAATGTTTTCATGAAGCTGTTATTAGAATTGCAGATTATTTTCTGGATGGACTACCAGATTTTCAAATTGTTGGTGTATGGACGCTAACTAGGAGGTCAGGCTGAGGACTTTAAACTAAGCGTTGAATGGGAGGCGACCCATAGGTTTTGTATTTTCTATCATTTTTGTTTTTAGTTTTCTTCTTTTCCATATCATATTAGAATCTCCCATCTTGATTTTACTTAGGACGAGTCAATTACATTGAGGACAATGTAGAGTTTAAGTGTGGGGGAGTGTTTGGATATTAGAGTTTAAGTGTGAAGGAGTGTTTGGATGGACTACCATATTTTCAGATTGTTGGTGTTTGGACGCTAACTAGGAGGTCAGGATGAGGACGTTAAACTAAACGTTGAATGGGAGGTAACCCATAGGTTTTGTATTTTCTATCCTTTTTGTTTTTAGTTTTCTTCTTTTGCATATCATATTAGAATTTCCCACCTTGATTTTACTTAGGACGAGTCAATTACATTGAGGACAATGTAGAGTTTAAGTGTGGGGGAGTATTTGGATATTTTGCATATAATTTTTTTCAAAAATTTTGCATAAAAAAAACTTCCAACTTGTAGAGATTTTAGAGTCACTAACA
This sequence comes from Papaver somniferum, assembly GCF_003573695.1. Lineage (NCBI taxonomy): Eukaryota > Viridiplantae > Streptophyta > Magnoliopsida > Ranunculales > Papaveraceae > Papaver > Papaver somniferum. The sequence continues at coordinate 9,689,779 of NW_020620825.1, read as the reverse complement.
TACTTCTAAGTATGTTTACATAGAGAATTCTGACCGACAATAACTGAACTTAGAAGTATTAGGGAACTACATTGGATTTCTTGCTTGTTAGAGTGTTAAATAATGGATTTAATCATGTCGGTGATGCAAATTAGGAGCAAGGAGAAATGCATTATTAGAGTTGCTGATCAATCATTAGTGGAGACTACCTATTTTCATATCAACTGAGGCACCAGACCAGATTTCTTTGTATATGACTAAAGAGCTTTCTTTTGAGTGTGTGTCACCGTACATTAATTCCGGGTAGAATGGTGAGCTACCCAACCTCCCACCAATAGAAGCACTATTTTTGATCTCTTGAGTGCTAATTTTGTCAATCATGAGGGTGACGTCTATAGATGAAAATCACCTTCTTGTAGTTTGATTTGTAGTTAGCACCATTCTCTCTCTCACCAACAATAGGTCCATAGAAACACCATCATCATCAACAAGTGGAGCGACATCAAAATCTACAAGGAAAGTTGAAGACGTTTGAGGTTTACAAGCAACAATACAAGTAAGAGCAAATTTTATATCCAAGTAAAGCAACATACAACGAGCAGATTTTTACATATATGTTGAAGACTTACACATAAAGAGCGGAATTTTATATCTAAGTATAAGACTTATTTACAAGAGCGAAGAAACTCAAACGATGAGAGTTATTGAAGTTTATGATACGAAGACGATACAAGTTGTGAAGATCAAAGTGGTAAAGTACTTCTTTCATGGTCATGTTATTTTAATTTCGTTATTATTTTTATAGTTGCAATCTTTTTGTTAAAATAAAAAAAAAACAAAAAAAATACAAAAAAAACAGAAAAAAAAAAGAAAAAAAGAAAAAAAAATATACAAAAAGATTTGCATTTAGGTTGTTATTTGTTCAATAAGTCCGTGGGGAAGGAAGAAAAATCTATAAGGAAGTTTCAAGCAACAAGGAATAGAGGAAAAGAGTTACAATTGTCAAAGTTCTACGAAGTTCAAGAGTTTATCATCAATAGTTGAAGACCGAAGACGAAGACCAAGAAGATGAAGTAGACGAGCTGAAGACTACATTTCTATTGGATGTTGTGAGAGTGGTTTTTATCATCATTGCAATCAGATGTGAAGGTGGTAAGTACTCTCATCCTCTATTTTTAATAATAATGGTTGATTTCCTTTCTTAGAGATCATCAGAAAAATATCTTTATTTTCCACAATTTTGTGGAGTCTCCAGAAATTATTCAGAAGGTTTCCTTCCCACCATTTAACGTGTGTAGGATTCTCTCTTCATTCCTACCTGCACACATGTGAGACCCATAAAAAAGACGTCTTTTTGAGTGCAATTATCATAAAATCCTTTTAAGTGAGATAGAAGTCGAGGCGAAATGCTTATTGATCGCTCTCAGACATGCGTTCTCTCATTATGGTGTGGTTATTTCTCACCCAACATTTAAGAATGAGAATATGTTCTTTGGTATTTCTAACTTCTTATTACTAGCATACAAAAACTCTATGTCCTGATAGCTCTTTGGATGTTTGGGACGCTGGAATGCTTTGAATTTGGAGTAGGTTTTGTGGGTATATCTCTTGTAATCCCTCACGAGACTATAACTCGTCCACTAGGGACACCTAGGGGTTCAAAGGCTTGTTGCACATGCTAAGTTCAACCGTCTCCTCAGAGATATGGAGTTGTTGTACTTTAGGTAGTTTGCTCGAGGACTAGCAAAATCTAAGTCTGGGGGAATTCGATAAGTGCTTAATTTACATGTTTAGAATGTCAATTCCATACTTGTTTTAACTATAATTCTTGCATATTACTTGTTATTATGATTATTTTCTAGTTTATGTGTCATATCAGGTGAATCATCCTAAGAAGAGTGAAAAGGGCTTCAAAAGAGCTATAAAATGAAGTTCTCGAAAGATCCAAGTGTCTAAAGCTGAAAGAAAAGGAAGAAGTGCGACGAAAATGAGCAAAGAATGCTCAAGATCATAAGAAGGAGAAGAATACCAAGTTTAAATCATCCAAATTAAGGATTTATTATCACCATCTTGAAGAGAATTCAATTATGAAGAGAACGGTGAAAGAATGAGGTCATTCCGAGTTCGGACGAAGAAGTTACGGTCAAAACAGTCGGGACGTAAAACTGCAATCTACAGTACCACTTTCGGAATTGCTTTAGCAATACCGAAAGTAGTCGTATTTCAGGCAGAGAAGGTGTATTTTTGAGCACGACTTTCGGGATTTCTTTGAGGAACTCGACAACACCAACTGAGACAAACCTATGGGGTCCCTTATGACGTATTTTGACTTCCAAATCAAGGAAACACGGTCCCGGATGGATTCTAATACCTAGATCTCATGAAAACTATATAAGGGTACTTCCACAACAATTAATAACACATCTCATATTATATTTTCGTTCTTCATTAAAAACTTAGGGTTTACCCCTTTAGGGGGAAACCGGGTAATTGTGTAATCATGAGTTGCTAAAACTTTATTGATTAAGGATGAATTCAATGTTCTAGACGTGAAGTTTTATTATTATACAAGTTTGTTAGGAGTTTTTATCATCATCGTTTGTATTTTCTATATTTAGGGTTTATGAATGATTCTTAGATTGATTTGGAATGCATACTAGATTAGTCTATTGATTGTTCTATTGCTAGTAGAAGTTATGAGATAAGTAATCGTCGATTGACTCTCTACACAAGTAGACATCGCGAGACCTTGCAGAGGGATTCTGTGGAGCAATTGCAAGTGAAGATAACATCAGAAAGTGGACCTTGATCTAAGAGTTCAACTACTGGGATCAACCTAAATTCACAAAGCTTAAAGAGTTCGATTGGATTACACCTTGAGTGATCTACTACTTGGTGGTTCGTTGAATAGAATCTGGTAGTCGAGAACTTCTGTATCCAGTGATAGAAGGAGTTTTGGGGATAACACTGATCTAGCTGTTTTCCTAGGGTTGGTGATGAATGGTTCTAACGAAAGATAGATAAGTATTCTAATCCAGTTGTCGCTTGGTAACGGTGAAGGATTCCTTGATCATCCCTTTCTTTTCTTATTTGTTTCTTTTTATTTATCTTACAACCAATACCCCCATTGTCTTTTAGTTTGTTTTGATAATTCAAATAACCTATCAATTACATAGCTCTCTGTAGGAACGATCTCTTATTACCACTATATTACCAGTTAATTAGTGGAAAATATCTTAATTAATTTGTTGTGGTTACGACACGCATCAATCCCCGCAACCAAAAAATTTGGCGGCCGGTCCATTTCGCGGAAAATGGCCGAATGGGGTACCTTGTTCTATCCGTGAACCTAGAGAAAAAAGTAATGACTCGTCCAAATCCTTGACTTCATCATCTCCTGTTGTATCTGCTTCTCCTAGCGATGAAGATGAAGGTACGGAAGAATAAGAACTTCTGGTAGAAGGTGATAGTGATGGTGATGATGAAAGTAATGGTGCTGGTGGTTCTGGTGGTGGTGGTGGTGATGATGATGATGATGATGATGAGGAGGAGGAGGAGGAGGAGGTGGAGTAGGAGGATGATGATGCAGAGAAGGATTCCTTGCGTCCTCATGTAGTACATGCGTAAGATAAAGTCCCAAATCAACCTAGCGCGAGGCACACTCCCCCAGAAATTTGTGGCTGAAATGTCTTCGTAATGGGAAAGCCATAGAAGAACCTAAAGATGGTGGAAAAGTTCTATTTGGATATCCCGGCTCGTGGGCTCATACCATCTTTGAAACCATCGTAAGTATCTAAAAACTATACTTTTTATTTGAGTACTAGTTGTTGATTTTCTAATATTGTATGTTTATTTCTATCTCTCTTGTAAGATCATAAGAATTTCGTTCGTCTTTTTAGACGTCAGTCTTCTTATGTAAAATTGGACCAATGGAAACTAGAAAATGAATGTCAAAGATTTAAAGAGATCATATAAAACTCTAGTTTGTATATTTCCGTTGAGAACTCGTCGATATCATGTTTTTATGAGAGGTTTTATGATGAAGTCGATACCTTCTAATTCTCGTTTGGTGAGATGGCATTGACTTCTGACAACGCAGAACAGATTTTAGGGTTCTAGGTCGAAGGAAAATCCATCGGAGACAAATTCAAGAAAAAGCTTACTTGGACTCAAATTCATGAATTGACCAATAAGTTGTTTGGTTAGGATGCAGAGAAGACTAATGGCCTTTTCGTCCCTAAAAAGAAATAATCGAAGAAAGAGTTCAAACTTGTAAAATTTAGAAAAATATATGCCGGGTCCAAGAATAAAAAAGCAGACAATGATCCCCTCTCTGATTTGGAAGTTCGTGCAACGATGGCCGCATATTTTTTGTACGTCCTTGCTTCGGTTGTATTTCCCGACAACAAAGGAAATAGGGTCGGCCCCAACTACTTCCAACTCCTGAATCCCTTGGAAAAGGTGAGTAGGTACACGTGGGGGACTGACATTGTAGCACACTTGAATGGGAAGCTATCAAAGGCATCTCAGGAACAAACTCCTAAAATTAACGGGAATTTGGCTCTACTCCAGGTAATTAGGGTGAAAATTTTGTTTGTTGTATGTATTTTTTTTTCTCTTTAATTTTTTGATATTTATCAGCCTGTTTTATTATTTTGATGTTAACATATGTGTTGATTTATGATCATATTCCTTCATTGTTCAAAGACAATGAAGACATCAAAGTGAACCCGGCATGGAGCAATCTTGAACCAAGAGGAACCCGATACAAGTTCACTGGGTGTAAGGATAAGGATCAAAAGGACGTTTTGTTATCCATGCGGCAAAATTTGGACAACATGACGATGCAAGATGTAATCTTTGATCCGTATAAGCACGATAGAGTTGGCAGAACGCAAGACGTTGTCTATTACTATGGCCCTTTGTTTCACCCTACCAGATCTTCAATATATAATCTGATGAGATTAATGTGGCAGCTTGGGTGAAAAGACGAGGGTACCCAAATACACCAAAAATTTTATTTATCAACTTATAAGTCCTCTACCGAATGTGATCGTTTGGACAGAGTCAAGACAATATGACAATTTGGTTCACACTTCGTGTGATCGTCTATGGATACGAGATCGAGACAATACAACAAGAAGATCACTTGTGTGATTGACTATGAATACAAGATCGAGACGGTACGACAACAAAGTGTGTACTTGATAATAGGTTCGGAAATAACCGAAACTCTATAAGATCAATATGAAGTGTTACGGGGTTAACATACTTGTGTATTTTACATAATTATAATAACAATTATAATGCGGAAAACAAAGTAAAAGACACAACAAGATTTTGTTAATGAGGAAACCGCAAATGCAGAATGTTGATACATGAAATTATTACCCATTAGCGGGGCTAGGGAGCCCCTGAAGGGGAGTAAAACCCAACACGAAACATGGGGACTAAGTCTCAAGTCCACTAGAAAGTGTTCATGAGATAGAAAGGACAAGGGAGGAATTAATGGGAAATGAGAAGGCTGTATTAGAGAAGGAATGACATTAGTGGTAATTAACGAGGTTTAGGACATGTGGCATGATGTCATAAAAGGAAGGGCTTTTAGGAAAGTCTATAAAAGAAGGTACATAGTACAATGGGAAGTGGGGATCTCTCTCTTACCATTCCTAGAAAAGTGTTGTCATTAGTTGTGACTAGGAAGGGTAGAACCAAAATCATATTCACCCTTCAACATTTGGCGAGCACACCCGGAGGCTCGTGCCTAGCCCACCATGACATACCAAGGAAGCACTAGCTCAGACGTGCTAAAGAATCAATCGGACAATCGACCCGCTAATCTCGATAAGTAATAATAGAAGAAGAAAATGAAGATATCGAAGAGGAAATACTAGCACAAGGCGCGGTTACACAGCAGGAAATACATGAACCCCGGTAAAAGGAGGAAAAAGAAAATGAAAATAGAGTGTAAAACAAATTGTCCAAAGGAAAGAAGATGCACGAAATAAATAACAGTAAAAGGTAGAAAAAGAAAATGAAAATAGAGTGTATCAAGTAGACTGGAACATAGACCACTCCTGTCTTTTCTTCTCAAGCTCTACACGAGCCTTCTCCTCTGCAATCTCCGCATGTTAGGCCGCACTAGTCGTTGACCCCACACTGGCTATAAGCTAGTTTACCGCTACCTTCTTGTCAGAATTTACCTTAGAAAGCTGAACCAACTCCTTCTCCAACTTAGCAATCTGCCCGGGAGGTGCACGCGTGGGTCATTACAATCCTTCACCTTCGTCAGTAACTAGTCCAACCGTCCTACTTGAAAGTCGAGGTTGATTGCTGAACTAATGGTAGTCTCCCAACCACGCAACACGCTTGCATCAATAGGAACATCATTCACCCGCTTGAGTTGGTCAGCTACCTCGAGGATATTTTTATTCATATAGTACAAGGTCTGCATGTCGAGGAGACCCTCCTTTACCATATAACCACCGCCGCACTCCACAATATCCCTATAAGTGGCATCCAGGTCAGATGGCACCCAAATACCATGAACCAGCTTATAAGCGGTAGGATCAACACCAGCCTCGGCGGCATCTACCACCTTTGAAAAGCAGAACTTCGTATCCTCGGGGATCGAAATCGCGTCAGAAGTGTTGGGGCGCTTCTCCGAATAATCAACTAATGCAGAATTTCTACCGTCTAACCGCACGCATTTTACAGAACCATCACCACCAGGATTCACGCGCCTCCCACCTTCGATATTAGAGACCTCATATTTTCCAGTTTCTTTACGTTTATTACCCATATCCTGGAAAGGGATACATATGCATGAACGGGAAAAAAAATGATGGGTAAGCGCTAATAAACATGTGAGGGCGCAACTTATAAGGGAATAAAAGAAATAATAATAATAAGTAAAAAGAAGACCAGGAAAGGAAGAGACCAACCTCGGAAATAAGAAGATCAAGCGGGGGATTACAAGGCTTCAGACGAGACGCTGAGGAGCCAGAAGAAGATCCGGAATCACTCGGAAAACCTGCAAAACAAAGAATAAGTAGCATTGCGAAGAGAAACTCAGATATATAAGTAAAAAAAAAAAAAAGATGTCATTAAATAGAGGTACACGTGCCCATCAAAGAATGAGTAACCACCTTCAGGATAATCTGGCCGGGGTGCCACGTGGGTTGAGGGCCCACCTAAAACCGACTGGTTCGACCCAGAAGGACTTACCGAATGTAGCCCGTCACTAGGGGACTCCAAAGCTTTGCCCTTAATACGAAGGGTCTCTGCCCGTAAAGGATTAACATAGGATATGTGAAGGCGCGGAGACACCCAACCAACCCCTTTAGACAACTTAACTCCAAGATTTTGCACAAGATCCTCGAATGAGAGGGTCGGGCAACCACCAGCGCCTCGCTGGGACCGTGATGCACTACTCTGCCGAGCATGTACGGGACGCAGAGGCAGAACATCGGTAGAAGAACAAGGACGGGGAATGGACCGCTCAGCTGCTTACCGTATAGACTTCTTAGCAAGGCTCTTCTCAAACCAATCATTCTCAGGAATGTTGAGATACTCCTACATCAAGTAAGAGAGCGTCTTTCACCCGACGGAATTAGATAGAGGAGCTTCCTGAGAGTGCAAGATCCACCATTTTACATAAAAAAAAAAAAAAGAGAGAAAAGGAAATATAACAAAGACAAACAAAGGAAATACATGTGGCGCCGGTAGACTAGCAGCAGGCCTAGGGATATGGATCCTAGGAGGCTTCCGGTTGGAAAAAGGCTTTGTCTCTTTCTTCTTCCTTATGGGCTCATGATCCTCAGAGGATCCCAAGAAGTCACCAGTGGGTCAAGAGGGCGACGTTCAGTACCCGATTTAAAACCATTTTCCTTGGCTATCACCTCATCAAGCTTAACTCGACCAGACGCATGTAATATCTTAAGATCTGCAAAAGAAAAGTCAGGAGGAGGAGCTGGGTCACGCAAGAGAAAATTCAAGGTTAAGTGACGAATGAGAAGCTGATACTCATGAGCCAGCTTGGTAACCACCATAGGGCGCTCAGGCATAAGTTGTTGGAAAGAAAAGTTAATTCCTCGGTCTCTTAGGAGTGTTGGTTCTTTGAAGATGAAAAGATCAAAACTAGCAATGATATCTGCAATATCGAAGCCACTCCAAGGCGGGAAACTAGAAGGATCCTATATTGTCGAGATGCACGGTCAGGGTTATAGGACATAGCAATGAACTTACCAGCGTAAAAACCAGGAAGATAACCAGGTAACATCGCCGTTACCGAATCAAAATCTGACTCTGACAGGAATTGCACCGAATCCAATTCCGTGCCCTCCAGCAGCGAAGTAAAATCGTAATGCCCAGGACCTGAACGATCATCATGGTAAGGAAAAGGATTGAAGTTCTTAGCTACGTCCATGAATTTAGCTATATCACCCTTGGGAACTTTCCCTTTACCGTTCCAAAGAGCCATCGCGGATAACCATAGGTGATAACGGTCTTACTAAAGGTGCCATCGTCATGTTCAACATCCTCCTTAAGATGAACTGCTAAGACGTGAGGATCAGGAGCATACTTAGAGAGGTTTTCCCAATACCACGCTTGCATGAAAGAAGCACGAATATGAGCCTCGATTTTATGAACCGCATTAACTATACGAACGTCGTGGCAAAACAAGTCCAAATGACGATATAGGTCGCCCAAAAACATTGGCGCGAGAGGAAAAGAAACACCCCGAGACAACATCACGACCATCGGTACAGCTTGCTCCTGATAGTATCATGATGACTGTACTCGAACACATCATGACAAAGCCATAACAAAGTATAAGCTTCCAACTCGGCGCGAGGATTCTTCTCTTTCCTGCGAGGAGGCATAACCTTTTTATCAACCAATTTAAATCCCAATACTTGACTTAAATAGGGAATGAGGCGCGTCGATTGCATTTGACAACCAATTCAGGACTTTTCCGCGCTGAGGGAATCAGTGATCCATGAATTTCTTCATAGATGCGAGTATATCTGGCGAGAAAACACTCCCCCGTGGGGCGCGGTGAAGAAGACCTTTTATCCTCGGCTGTTTTAGCCTTGCCTTTGGCGGCAGGCAACGGCTTCCCCTTCTTACTAATGCTTGCAGCCTCTCCTTTGCTTTCCCGCTGTGCTGGAAAATGATCTTTCCTCACCTGCTCGTTGCGAGAATCGTTTTTACAGTTTAGCAGATAAGCCCATAACTCCGTGTCCTCGTCATTTAGAGCTTCAAAAAAGGTTTCCTCATCATATGAGTGACTACCATGAATAGGAAATCTCGTGAGAGCGACTACGTCCTTTAAGACTATGGTGGATTCCCCCACGCAAAAAATAGGGAATGGACGGAAGACGCCCAACAAAAGAAAATGACGCGTCATGTCACGCTTACATCTAACTACTTTTCGCTTAAGAGACAAGTTTATGGCCTCCTCAATACGTTCTGAGCGAAGAGAGGCTACATGATCTTTATTGGAGAAGATGTAAGACATCCAATGCAGCTATACGACAGGTGTCGCGCATGAGGAACGAATCTCAATAGCAAGGAAATCATAATCTCCATGGTGAACAGCCATACATGGAAATTTCTTAAACGAAAAAGTGTCAAAAGTGTTCACTTCAGGATACATAAGCCATCCGGGAGAAGGAGGATGGGGTAATGGAGAAGGATTGAGAAGAGGCGGAACAAGAACGTCATCCATAGGAAGGACGCGCTGACCACCACCGAGGCTTCTCAACTTTAATGCACACTTCATATCAGGGTTGCTTGTGATTTCGCGAATCGTATATGACTCTCCATATGCCGGTAATGGTATATGCAATTCTTCCTGAGCCGCGTATTCAGTTTCTTCGGAGTCAGCGCTCATCACTTCCTCGAACTCCTCCTCCTCTTACCCCTCTGATGAACTATTACTGGTAGAGTCGTTGGACATGGCGCGTGTATGATGTGTTTAGAATGAGGTGAAAATAAAATGACAAGGTAAAATAAAGGGAAGGGATAATCCAGTAAGTTTATATATAGGTAATCTCGAGACTCGAACGTGGCGGTTATAAGGGAAAAAAGAAACTACAAAGTTTCTTACACGTGGCGGAAGACCAACCGTCACTTAGAGACGTGGGGCTAATAAAATTAATTCCTCCTCTCTATCTATAGGGAGAGATACGCACGAAGAAACCAATTGACTATTGGGTCATTTGACAATTGACCCAATAGTCAGGGGACTAATGTTTATATTTGAAAATTATTACTCCTTAGCGGGGCTAGGGAGCCCCTAAAGGAGAGGCAATCCTAACACGCAATATGGGTACTTGAGGACTAAGGCCCAAGTACACTAAAAGGTGTTCATGACATAGAAAGGACAATGGAGGATTAATGGGAAAGGAGAAGGTTGTATTAGAGAAGGAATGGTATTAGTGGTAATTAAGGAGGTTTAGGACATGTGACATGATATCATAAAAAGAAAGACTTTTAGGAAAGTCTATAAAAGGAGGTACATAGTACAATGGAAAGGAAGTCTCTCTCTCTTACCATTCCTAGAAAAGTGTTGTCATTCGGTGTGACTAGGACGGGTAGAACCAAAATGATACTCACCCTTCAACACAGAAAAACCCCGGGACCTAGTCCAGTTTTGAATACTCTCATAATTAAGACGCTATACAAAATCAAATGCCAACTTCGTATAGTTAAGACCAAGCAGACTACCCCTAACTACTTAGTTCCCTCAGTATCCCTGCCCTTCGACTTCCAGAGTCACGCACGTGAATATCAAGTCCTTTAGATCGTGTTCCAAAAAGCAAAGGAAGAATTTGTCTGGTAACCATTCTAATCAACCTTTCTAAATATAAGATGAGTTGTTGACAAAGGCTTTTATGTTTAATCTAATAAACTCTTTTGCCTGGTTAGATCAATCTATCCAATAACTACTGCAATAGTCAAGTTTAGATTCGCACTCAATCAATATAGATCTCAAATAGAAACTATAAAGTGATGTCGATATCACGCAAATAATCAATCAGATCTATCAAAGATAAACTGATTCTATTTGGATCCCAGCCGATCAAGGTTTGTGCACTAAATCCACAAGATACGAAAACTAATAAGACTTCTTAGTCGTCTTCAAATCTTCTATTTCCTTCAAATACATGCACAACAACACTTGAATCCTCTTGTGATCAATCACACACATAACGGAGTCTGTTAACAATGGATTTTCACAAGATGTCTTTAGACCTAACAACAAATCCCGTCGATCCTTTGATCTAATCTGAGTAAATCTTATATCATAAGAGAAGATTCTCAAGAATAAACAAACTAGGTACAATCAAAGTTTTAACAACTGTTAATCAATCAAATCAATAATTGAAAACTAATAACACTACAATTATCTAGTTTCTCATCAACAGTACTCGTAGATCTTCTTGATCTGACTTCTTTCCCACCAACGGTACTCGTAGAGCTTCTTGATCTGACAGAAGTATTTAAACGAGCGGTCGTAAGAGATTTCATATAATTAGGATACTTTCCTCTATGAATAGACGGCTCCACTAGAAACAACAACAAATGAAATTTGCTTGGCTCTTAGGATAGTTTGCTAGAAATGAAAACTTAGGTATTTATCTACCAAGGTTGTTTGGACACCAAGGAATTTCCAAAACCGAATATTCTTAAGATATGCAATAAATGCCCAAATTCAGTTTTCCTAATTCCAATAAATGCAGTCCAATATTTTCGAAATATCTCATAGAAAATCTCCAATTAGTAAATGCACATTACTAATTTTTATTCTCTAGAGTTATGCACTAATTGCTGGTAATTAAAGCATATAAAACCAAAAACCTTAATTAAAAGATTCTTAATTTATTTCGGTACAAGATCACCTTGAGTACCAAGGAATATCTTTGAACAATAAATGATAAGAGTTACTACTCATGTTCAAAGTATGTTGACATCTTTACATAGCAAATCATAATTCCGAATCTACACAAATTCATGAAGAAATATGTAATTCATGGAAAAACGGATTTGCATCTTGGAATCGGTTCTAACACACTTCCAAACAAGTTTAGAATTGGTTCTACCAAAATTCCAAGAATACTATGTGATCGGTCATACCACGTCACAATGGTTAGTTTTGATCGGTTCTACCTTACCACCACGCTTGCCACCAATAATAAATACCAATCACACACAGCGGAGAAAAACAACCATATTTATTGGGTTCGTGGCCCCAAATTCGGAATAGAAAAATATCATCACAGTCGGAGCAGGAAGGGAACCTACAAACGTCATACTTCCATTAATATCTCATCCTTTAGGATTAGGAGTCACAACCTTGCAGCAAAAACTTGGGATATATGTACTATCGACGTGCAACAATCAACAATCACCAACTGACGAGAGTCTGTATTCAAACTGATCCAATCACGCTGATACATTTTATTAAAAAGATATATCCACCCTCCTTGGTACTTGCCATAAATGTTAACATGAATTATCAATAGTTAGTTTGCTACAATCAACTCCGTCAACTATACAAACAAAGAAGGCAATCAAGCAAGCAGTAGATAGACTTGCAAATCACAAATCATACCGACGGCAGCCAGCAAGAAACGTACACATTATCTACCTGGGAATACACTTTGACTTATTTTTTTATAACAAGTTATTTTTAGATGACTCTCTCACGGATGTATCCTAGTATAACATTCCTCGACAGTAACGCACAATCATTGCGCATTACTGAAGTTGTGGTCTGATTGATGGAGCTGCAAAGTCCGACGATGTATCGCCAACATGGATAAGACAAGAAAGGATACTTAGCACATGTAATATTATATGATAGAGTTGCATATCCTTATTCAGAGTTATCCTATCTCAAGGAAGGAATAAAGGATGAAATGCAAGTCATGGAATGACTTTGGCATCGTCTCAAGCATTGGCCAAGGCTTGGACAATGAATATGCAACAATGGTGTTGCCAAATGCGCCATTGGTGATTATTGCTCGGAAAAAAATGCAAGTGATGCATATGAAGTATGAAGTTGAACTAAACAAGTCAAGACTCAATTGGCGTGATATTTGGGTGTTGGCATCCAAATGAGTTAAGTATATGACCGGGATGAATGTAACGCAACCATTGCAGAATACTTGACAGAAGTGCAAGTTGAATGAAGCGCAATCATTGCCTAATACTTGGCAGAGGCCAAATTTGAGTGTTGCACAATCATTGTCGAACATTGGCATGAGTCAAGTAGTGCAGCGCAATGACTTTCAGAATTGTGTTTAAGCTGTCAGTTACGACTGTGTGTGCATCACACGCATGCCAAAGTGAAACAGAAAGTTAGAGACGGTTATAAAGTGGATTTATAACCGAGTTTGGCATAGCCTAACCGTTCGGGACAAGTGTGGCGCCATCTGCAAGCCAACACTAAAGTTAGCAGTTAAAAAGGAGTTATGACGGTTAGGGAACTTCCTATGGACAGATGGTTGTTCGTAGGGCGTGCAACACAGTTGCATACAGATTGGCCCTGGTTCTTCGCATTATAAATAGCCAGAGAACCTTTGCAAATGCAATTCTTCAAGTGTTAAGGAACCACATTGCAATAGAGAGGGTTTTTGTGTTAGGCTTAGAGAATAAGCTTGTAAATACATTGGTTGGACGGATTTTGTAATCTTCCCCTTAAGCTAATAAAAGAGAATTTGTTGGCTTATATGTTTGCCTTAGTATTATGTTGATTTGAAACTACTCCCCAAATTCTGTGAAGCATAAACATGGCAGAAACCCTTTTGTAGTATGGGCTACATTGCTGGTAGAGAAAATCTAAGTTAATTATTATGTTGCATAACTCAGTGAAGTTGGATGTTTGTATAAGTGCAAACTTATAAGGCTGAAATACGAGTGGGTGATAAGAGATCACTGAACCACTGTATTTTCGGGTCATAGTTGCGCGAAAAATTGCTTGGAGCATTTGCACGTGTGACAATTCGGGTATCAGAGCACAGATTGCTCTGCTTTGGCTTTCTTTTTGGAAGATTTTCTCTGTTTTACTTGAGTATAGTTGCTGAAATTGTTAGATCGTAATGGCTGGTATGGAGAGTGCGATAGATACCTTAACTGATATGGTAGTGTACTTGAAAGACAGGATTGGTGATGAGGTGCGCCATATTAATGATGCCAATTATGATGTTACGGTGATGGCTCGCATTCAAGCATTATACACTTATGCTGCTGATATGTTTGTGGCAAGCCAGAATGCAACTAAGAAGCATGCTGATTTGGAAGGCCAAATCGTTGTTGCTAAGACCATGTTTATAGATTCCTTGAAATAGCTAACTGATGATTTAGGCGTCTTAAGGAGAATGGTGAGTATGATTGGTTCGAATCAAGCTATTGCGGGTGGTAGTGGCAGTGACTTCACGAAGATTAAAGTCCCAGAACCTAAGGCGTTTTCTGGCGCAAGAGATGTGAAGGCATTGGAGAATTTCATGTCGGACATGGACCAATACTTCAAGGCCGCCAAAACTCCAGAAGAGAAAAATCTCACTCTCGTTAGCATTTACCTGGAAGGTGATGGGAAATTGTGGTGCAGGACTAGAAATGTTGATGACCTTACTGCTGCTCAACCAGGCATCGTGACATTGGATGTCATGAAAGAAGAGTTGAAGGGTCAATTCTTACCAAGAAATGTTGCTTGGCTAGCCGGAGAGAACTTTCGCAAGCTGCGGCATACCAGTACACCACGGGAATACGTCAAAGAGTTTTCGTTTCTGATGCTAGATATTCGCAACATGTATGAGGAAGATAAGTTATTTAATTTTACATCTGGTTTGCAAGCATGGGCTCAGGCCGAAGTGAGAAGGCGGGGTACCAAAGACATACCTTCGGCCATTGCAATCGTGGACAGCCTTGTTGATTTTCAGTCAATACCTCAACTGATGCTAATAGGAGGGGCAAGGATAAGAAAGGCCAGAAGAAGAAGGATGACGGAAGTAGGAAAAGTTTTGATGCTAAGAAAAAGAACTATCAAAGGGATGATAGTTAGTCCGTGAAGAATAAAGCTGGTGGTTGTTTACTATGCAAGGGTTCTCACCTTGCGCGTGATTGTCCTAAGAGAGAGAAATTGTCCGCGATAGTCTCTGAGGGTAGTGGCGAGAAAGAAGAAACTGATGAAGTGGAGCATATTAATCTTATTCAACTATGTAACATAGTAGCACAAAAGGCAGCAACACAGCATGGGTTGAGGGGCGCTCGCCTGGTTTATGTGAAAGTTGGCATTCTCAATCATCGACTCTGGGGCATGGCCGATACAGGTGCGTCGCACACTGTTATGAGCTTGTCGATGGCAGAGTACTTGGGTTTGGAAGTATATCAGTTTGACCACTGCATGAAGACAGTGAATGATGTAACCAAACCAATGAAGAGGATGGTTGTGTCCAATGATAAAGTTGGAGAGTGGCGTATCCAAGTCAGTATAATGGTGATGCATCTTAATGATTTTGAGATGATCCTTGGTAACAACTTTTTCAAGACAGCAGAGGCAACATTAATGCCTCACCTTGGAGATATTTTCATACAAAGTCCAAGTGCACCTTGTTTCTTGAAAGGTGTACGGATTGTCAGTCTGAATGACATGAGGCGCGATAAAGGCAGGGCAAGTGAGTTTGCGCCTGTAAAGTCATTTGAAGAAAGCTTAGCTGAGATTCATGAGGAATTCAGATATCCTATGGATCTTAGTATCCCTTGCTCGCCGTGAATGATAGAAGTATGAAGCAGTGGCCTTGAATTATTGATTGCAAGTGCCTGAACCTACAAGGTTGCTGAAATGTGGAGGCTTTGGCACATATCTGTTTGTTGTTTCTGTTTTGGGTGTTGCTGATATTATGGTCTTAAAAGATAGCACACTTTTGTTGATGTATTTTCTTTGGTTGTTAGTTTGCTTTCAGAGTAAGTCCGTGTGTTGGCCAATGGTGTAAATAGGAAGGAGTCCCTATGTTTTTTATGTAAGGCTAGTGTAATGAATGAAGGTGGTGTTTAAGCAAAAATCTTGTCGCTTTTTGCTTAATGTAAATCTAGTTCATTGGGGAAGCACTACAAGTATACTTAACCAAGGTATACAATAAGAAACGTTGAAAGCAAGGCCAAGCAATAATTGAAGTTGGTGGCATATGAGAGTTTGTTGTTGGGAGAGTTATGTAGAAGTGCGACAGTATTTGGAAGCTATAACATGGAGCAATGCGGAAAGAATGAAGACATAAGTCCATCAAGCAAATGAGTTAAAAGTAACTCATACTTAGGAAGAACATGATGTTTTTTTTCCACTACATTAAAGCGTAGCAGTTTGAAAGAACAAGTGAGGCCTTGTTAGTTTCAAAGGCGCGTGAAGAGGAGCCTTGTCCAAAGTGACGGTGGGATATACCGGGTTTCCTAAGTCATGGCTAATGTCATGCAGTCCAGTCGAATTTGCATAAGAGAGTTGCAAAGTGATTGAAGAAACTTAGTCTACAGTAAGGCATGTTGAATTGCAAGAGTGCAATGTCAGTCGGAATTGAAGGAAGTAAGCTAAGTTATGCATAACAGGATGATATGTTGGTTGTTTGGCGTGTACACTTAGGCACGGGATGGCTTGAAGAAAAGATTTGTGTGCTGATGCAAGAGGCATACCAACAGATCGCAATAGCTTTTGGGTGTTGAGATGTGAATGAAGCAGAACTGAAGCATAGTCGACCATGCGACAGTGAAACTCGAATTCATAGGATTAATGGCAAGGCAAACAAACTAAGTGGTGGCGTAAAGTACTAGGAAGAAAAGTTTTGGAAAGGTTAAGGGCCAAACAAAGTTGCTGATTTCTGAGAGTGACTCTGATGCGTACAAGGCCAAGAAAGTTTAGAGGATCCTGAAATGATGTTGCATTCAACGAGGACGTTGGATGGATTGGGTATGGGAGGTCTATAACATGCCTTGACAGTGGCGCACAATCATTGCGCATTACTGAAGTTGTGGCCTCGATGATGGATCTGCACAGTCTGACGATGTAGCGCCAACATGGCTGAAATAAGAAAGGCCACTTAGCACATGCAATACTATGTGATAGTGTTGCATATCCTTATTCAGAGTTAGCGCAGCTCAAGGAAGGAATAAAGGATGAAATGTCAGTCATGGAATGACTTTAGCATCGTCCCAAGCATTGGCCAAGGCTTGGACAATGCATATGCAACAATGGTGTTGCCAAATGCGTCATTGGTGATTATTGCTCAGCAAAAAGAATGCAAGCGATGCATATGAAGTATGAGGTTGAACTAAACAAGTCAAGACTCAATTGGTGTGATATTTGGGTGTTGGCATCCAAATGAGATAAGTGCATGACCGGGATGAATGTAGCGCAACCATTACCGAGTATTTGACAGAAGTGCAAGTTGAATGAAGCGCGACCATTGCCGAATACTTGGCAGAGGCCAACGTTGAGTGTTGCACAATCATTGCCGAACAATGGCATGGGCCAAGTAGTGCAGCGCAATGATTGTCTGATTTGTGTTCAAGTTGTCAGTTACGGGTGTGTGCATCACACGCATGCCAAAGTGAAAGAGCAAGTTAGAGACGGTTATAAAGTGGTTTTATAACCGAGTTTGGCATAGCCTACCCGTTCGGGACAAGTGTGGCGCCATTCTGCAAGTCAGCACTTAAAAAGGAGTTGTGGCGGTCAGGGAATTTCCCATGGACAGATGGATGTTCATAGGGCATGCAACAGAGTTGCATACGGATTGGCCCTGGTTCTTGGCATTATAAATAGCCAGAGAACCTTTGCAAATGCAAGTCTTCAAGTGTTGAGGAACCACATTGCAGTAGAGAGAGTTTTCGTGTTAGTCATAGATAATAAGTTTTTAAGTCCATTGGTTGGACGGATTTTGTAATCTCCCCCTTAAGCTAATAAAAGAGAGTTTGTTGGCTTATATGTTTGCCTTAGTATTCTGTTGATCCGAAACTACTCCCCCAATTTTGTGAAGCATAAACATGGCAGAAACCCCTTTGTAGTATGGACTACATTGCTGGTAGAGAAAATCTAAGTGAAATCTTTTGTTTCATAACTTAGTGAAGTTGGCTGTTTGCGTGGGTGCAAATTTATAAGACAAAAATACAAGTGGGTGATAAGAGTTCTTTGAACCACTGTATTGCCGGGTCATAGTTGCGCTAAAAATTGCTTGGTGCATTTGCATGTGTGACACATTCTTTATGCCTAAACATAAAACCTCATGTGATCCAAAATCTTCTAAATCAAAATAGACTGTTTGGAAAATTAAAATTTATTCAACAACGCAACACAAGGATTAGCAATATCCGAGGAAGTTGGGGAGAGGCTGTCATTGGGGATTTACGATCTACCTTGTAAACCCACTGATGTATCGGGGATAACAAAATGAATATATACCACATGAATGATTTAAAATAAAACAAAATGCACACTACCATTAAACAAAAGCATAATTATTGAACAAAACAGAGAACTTCTGAAGTTGTTAAAACAGAACAGAGAACTTATGAAGAAAGCTACCCACTGAGCTTGCTACATTATTGTCTCGATTAATATGTTAGGATACAATTACAAACGTTGAATACAACAGAACCACCTTTATCTATGAATAGAAAATATAAATAATCAAATACGGCATGCTGCACTGCTACTGAAGGAAAATTTAGAAATAAACTAACAAGGTTAAATAAGGAAGACTGGATTCTTTGAATAAAGAACCCTAATATACAAACAGCAGATCAATTGATCAAATTGGCATATGAATCAATTTAAGACTGCCCATACCCAGGGTTTGGTGGATTGGGCCTTCTACTTGATCCTCCTCTGTTTAAACCTGCATAGCGATTCCCTGAATGCTGAGAACCCCCATAACCTCTACCTCCACCTCTTTGATTTGCCGCAGAATCCCCCCACCTGCCCCCTCTGTTATTGTGATGGTGGTTATTAGCACCTGCACTTGAGTGCTGGCTCCCATAGCCGCTGTATGCGCCTCCTCTTTGGTTTACGTGGTGTCCACCTGCCACATATGTTTGTGCCACGTTACCAGGATGATACAATGGTGGGACACCAACTATTGGGATTGCACCAGGAGGTGGGGGGTAATCATGCACGGGATGATGGTCTCTGGTATGAGCCGCTTGCCAGTTTTCTTCATTCCGAGGACGGTTAGGATAATTACTATTGTGAGCAGAAGCATATGGTGGACCATGATTATATCGACCCCCGGCTTGATAGTTGTTGCCCCTGGGAGGATAATTTCCATGGTTATTATTGTGCTGCCTGCCATTTGAGAAAGATGTTTGTCCATGCATCTGCTCCCCATTACGGTCTGTCTTAAACTGTAAACTGTTATTGACAAATCGATGTGCTGCCTCCCCAAGATGTCGACCAGAACCCCTTCCATTTCCATGGTGGTTGTTTTGCCT
This sequence comes from Papaver somniferum, assembly GCF_003573695.1. NCBI lineage: Eukaryota > Viridiplantae > Streptophyta > Magnoliopsida > Ranunculales > Papaveraceae > Papaver > Papaver somniferum. The sequence goes on along the minus strand of NW_020620825.1, from coordinate 9,670,318 downwards.
GAGATGACAAAATGTGTGAATAAGAAGCAAGCGACCAGAGATGCAAATATTCTTTAGACAACAGATCTACTTATACTTACAAAGATATCACATACTGGCGCTAATGGGTCACATGGAGATGATCCAGGGTTTGTTTTTCAGTGGGGATGTTCCAACAAAAAATCAGCTACTTTGAAATTTTGTTACCGCGTCATCTTTAAATGACTATGAAGCAAGTGAATCATTTACCATTCAGCAACTATCTCTTATTAGATGATATTGACTACCTCGAACTACTGTAGTTGGTGACAGCATTTCCTTTTAGATGATATGAACTACCTCGACTCAGCAGTAATCATCTCAAACTAGATGGTTCAAAACGTGTACAGTGGGCAGCATCCTCTATTATTAGATGATATGAACTACCTCGGAAAGATAGCAATCACCTCTAGATAGCTGGTGTGAACTGCCAATTATAGGTAGCAAACATCCATTCTACGGTGATATGAATTGCCTCGGAGAGGCAACAATCATCCCCAAGTCTAACTAGATATTTCTAGTTTAACACTGACTTTTATGATACCACCAAATAGGCTAAGAAATACTACTCACCAACAGTCCATAAAAACGGTATGAACTGCCTATAATTGGCAGCAACCGTCTCTTATTTGAAGATACAAAAACCTTCAAGAGGTAGCCATCATTTCTAATTAGATGATATGAACTGCCAATAAAAGGCAGCAAGCCAGCAACCAAATCTAATCAAACAATATGAACTACCCCGATCAGGTAGCAATCGTCTCCAGAAAGATGGTATGAACTGCCTATAATTGGTAACTGAAACCCAAGACCATCAATAAACTAGCGATGTGTAACTTGTATGAATCAGTAATGTCCATGACCAGTTAGGGTTGGACAGGTCATTGTATCAAACACAGAATACTCTGTACCATCATCTTAAGGCCAACTTTGTTACCAAGAACAATTTCATGAGTTAACCGCTATATGGTTAATATGGTTAAAGAGTTCCAAAACAGACTCAGTTTATCCAAGGATGATCAACATGGAACATCACCAAAAAGGAAAAACATCGTCTAAATTTATCCCCCATATCAGCTCACAGGCCATCATGTCTTAACTCAATATAAGTTACGTTTATTTATCTAACAGATACGGGTAGTACCTGCCATTTTCCCATGGTTTCCTTCCATTATCTTCATGCCATAGAGTAGGTGGTGGCTTCAAATCTTCTACTTCGACCATCTATTAAAAAAAAATCGTGATGAGTTCAAGAGTGATTCCAAATTTAGTCAAGATGTGTAAGATCAAGAACAAAAAGAAAATCAAATTACCTTCTTTGGGAATATAACACCTGCTGGAGGTCGAGCAACATGAGTATGTGCATCAGGAAGTCTGTAAATGGCACATCTGTAAAGCACAGACGAAAAGAGAAAAGTTAGAACACATATAGATGGTTCCAGTTATAATGAAGATTTACGTCAGCGAAGGAAATCTTACATGACTTGATTATTCATAATATCCTCCATTTCGGATACAGGTGATCGAAAGACCGGTGGGCAAGGATCTCCATTACAAAGAGATAGATACCCATTCATCCCGCCACTGCATTTAAAAACATAGAAAAAAAATCAGTATCCGAAATTCTTCAACAGATATATATAACACAATCATTGGAATAATAGGCTTCAGATAATTTGACACGGGATTTGAGGACTGAGGTAAGAACCAAATGCTTAGTCAAATTAACTGATAAACTCAATTTTTAAAATCAAGACCTACTGAGCCTCAGTGGAGCAGTAACAACCCCTGAACAGAGACAAGCATTGTAAAATCTTGGAGAAGTTTTTTTTCTAGAATAAAGGAATAGAATGTAGCTTTCTTTTGTTAAGAACAGGAACCCTAGTAAAAAATTTAGTTTAAGGTGTGAATATAAGTATTTGCATCACCAACCTGGCCTTTGGGTCAATTTTTTCTTTGGCTTCAGCCCCCTCTTTGTTAGACAACTGTTTACAACGATCAGCAAGGGAAAATATATATGGAGAGAGCGGGTTAGATGTCGAGATGAACAGCATATTTTGCATGAAGCTGTTTCTTCTTGCTTCCTCCTCCTGTAGCAAAATTTGATAGAAAATAAGATCCAACATATGTACAATTAAATGCGCATATTACTGCTTTTGCAGTAACATTGCTGCAATTATTTTACGTTGCATGTATATATACTAATCTCACTATCACTTTCATTTCAGATAAATACATATCACTGCATTTCCTCAAATTTATTGAACCTGGCAACAGCAACTACCCCAACCCTGTAATAGATACAGAGCAATATATACTACGATCGGTATGGTACACCCCATAATATAATGAACAATATATGTATTATCACAAAGACATAAAACAAGTAGATCATTCGTACCGTCAAAGTATGTTCCACTTTCTTTATCTCGGTAAGAAGACGACTTTCATCGATGAATGGTAATTTAGCGATACCCTACAAAAAGAGAATCTGGTAATTTAGCGATACCCTACCAAAAGAGAATCTCGAGTAATTGGTACAAATGAGATTTTCAACTCTCCCATAAAACTAGACATCAAGAACCCAAATATCCAGCTCTAGACAAGAAATTCTAACCTGCCATGCAAACCGCTTGCCATTCATGTCAACTTCAAAATCTGATCAAGAAAACCGATGGAAGGTGAATGATTACATATGGAGCCTTATGTACTTTAACACTACGTATTTTCAAAACCACAGAACATACCAGTCGGATAAAAATCAATAATCGGTGAAGTTGGGTCGCTCATCAATTTCCTATAATGCTCAGGTAGCGCATGGGAACTGCACAAACACTGGGCTTTCAGAAAAACTATAATCTAAGAATATCTCGAACAAAAGAAGAATACACTGATACAACCTTGCAGCTGGAAAGACACCCATCAGCTGATTGAATGGTTTGAATGGTGAACCTAATTCAAAGCTTATCTGCAGCTGACCAAGATCCTTGAGATCGGAGGCAAATGGTGCATAATGATAAGGATAAAACCTGTAAAAGAAAAGAGTTTCGTTATTTACGTGTTGCTTTTTCTTGATATATCATGATGTATGATAAGATAGACACGTCTCATATCTCACAAGAAAATGCATACTAGCTAAGTCTCTCTCACAAAGATACTTCCGAAAGAAAATAAAATTTTATGGAGAGTTAGAAGTGACGTCTCTGATGATCAATATCATGAACAAACAAGATATGCCAAAAACTAATGTGAGAAACTTTAAATGTACTAATAATTAGCTCCGTTGAGTTATATCGTCGAGACATAAGCAGTTCAATGAGAAGCTTAGGATAGTAAAGCTACACACGTTTATGGTGACTCCAAAAATCAATGAAATGTTTATTTGGCACAGTTTACCATGACAAATTTATCAACGGTAAGTAGACATAAGACATGCAAAAGCATGATAAATGCTATGCTAGAAGCACACTCACCACTGCCAAGAGCGAACACCTTCATAATAATATTCCATCACCCAGCACAAGCCTTCTACGTATTTTAGAACCTAGCAGGATAAATAAGTTTGAACTTCCTTTAACCTTGAAGGATCAACAATGCCATAGCTTATACCCAAATAATTACCAGCATAAATCTATAGAGACAAACTACTTTAAGAACAATTAATCGCAACGTGTAACAATAGAACATTTGAATTACATCCTATGTTTAAGTTTACGGAGGAGCTTACAACATCTTTTCGTACTGCTTCAATCTCATCCAAGGTATCAACTGAGAACTTTTCCCTGTAGTACCTTTCCTTCCACCCATGCTCTCCCAATCTCACCTGAAACAAAAATATTGATGATTGACCATGACCTAGGAGTAACATTCTGTAATGCAATGCATGAGAACTTAGACAAAATATTAATGATTGACCATGACCTAGAGGCTACCTATTATTTAGATAAAATAAATAAATAAATAAAGAGCTCCTAAGAATGAGTGCAATACTTATGGACCATATATGACAAACATTATAAAACAATTAATGTCAATACTTGTCATACTAGTGAAAATCCGAACCTTGTCTTCTTCTTGGTCATCTCCATTGAAAAGGTCTGACTTCTCCCGAATTAAGCCTTTAAGCTTCGCCTTCAGCTCCTCTTTGTTGTCACGTGTCTATCAAAAAAAAGTGAAATTTATTAAAAACAGATTTAAGAAGTGTATGCATACAGATGGACGATGAAATTACACATACATCGAGAAATCTCCACGAAAACATGAATGAAGTAGAAGGGAAAAGGAAAGCCAACCTCCAGCTCTAAACTATTTTCAGCCTCAACAATGGCTGCACCAACAGATGCCCCTGAAGAAGTGTGTCGTGCCACCTTTTGAGCAGATCCTGTTCGTTCATATGGCGAAGGCAATGGAGCAGAAGCAAGACGAGAGCCCTGAAACCGAGCAACTGGGACAAGCGACTCAGGCTTCACCGTAGGTTCCACATTATCACCCCTTTGTTTCTGGGCCTTGTCACGCTTGATTCTTTCCGCCTGCCGCTGAAAATTAAAGTGCATGTCGTTCTTCAGTTGATTGTAAGTTATTTTCTATCTATCTGGCACATCAAAATGCCAATGCCTGACTTTAGAGTCCAGCATTCGAATTATCTCAAGAGTTCAGAAAAAAAAGTAAAAACCTGATGAAGTCTAGCTCTTTTGGTGAAAATTACATCCTCATACGACCCCACTGCCTGAATGAAGTGTTCAACCTTGCTCAAATCAGGCTAGAGAGCAGCGAAACCAAAAGATAATATCAGTCCACTACTTAATTCCAGAACATTAAATATAGTATGTATACTTAATGAGGCAAATCTAATAACACCGGAATAGGGTTATGTACATTCTCATTATGAGAAGGGGGCATTCGAGCGTATGTAAATAATGAGGAAAGAAATGTTGTCAAAGCTAAAATACCTTGCTAGCGTTGGTTAAATACCCCTTCATTGCCCCAAACTCTTTCTTATAGACAGCAATCAGCAAGTTGATTGCACCCTGAATATCAACCAACCAGATGACATGGAACATTAAAAAAATAATGTCTCAGCAAAAACCTGCCTCATAAAGCTTTCTTACAAGTTCCTCTAGAGTAAATACAACATACATTTGAAATAAAACCAGGAATCATCGACCTAACTTAAAGAGGGTGACGAAACATACCTCTCGAATTTCCAGTGTGGGCATATGAGGCAGAAAATCATTTCCAACAAAGAAACATATAAAGATGAAGTCGTCCACAAGACGTTCAAGATCAATCTCAAATGGAGGATTAGGAATTCTCATCTCGTAATCCAAGTACTCTCGAAGTGTCCAGATGTTTACGAACTGCAACATGGCAAATCAAATTAAGGATACCAAGTAGAAAGCAGGCATTAAATATGCAAAGATAACATCCAATAAGGACTTCTAGACCAGATTGAATTCAAAACTGACCTGGTATGGCTTCTTCGCTGTTACGGCAGTGTCCTGCTTTTCATCTAACTCCCCAAATTTTCTCTTCGCCTTTCCCTCACAGTTTGCAGCTAAATGACCCACCTGACCGCATATGAAGCATTTGTCTTGTTGTGCATTGACGACAATCTAAACAGTGTAATGTATGAGTGCAGCTATTAGTAGTTGCATGAGAAAAATGCATGCAAAGAAACTGAGAACTAATGCATGTTATCAGCTTTAAGCAGTGAAACTCTACCCATCTTGAATTTTATCCATGCTATCTAATAAAAATACAGTAACATGTTTTTCCTTTTATTCCAATGACGAAATACTAACCTCTCTAAGAATAGAGAAATGCACTTCATGTGTAGCCAATGCCAGCATAATTAAATCTGCATCCTGTAACATAGCACCATAGCAAGTGTTTGTTTATAAGCAGCAGATGCCTCACAAAAAATGCTTTAGTTTTAAAATAAATATAAAAATGTTTCCATAAAACTGAAGCAATCTTTACAACTATGAAAAAAAAAAAAAATACTTACCAGTGTTTGTTTATAAGCAGCAGATGCCTCGCAAAAAATGCTTTAGTTTTAAAATAAATATAAAAATGTTTCCATAAAACTGAAGCAATCTTTACAACTATGAAAAAAAAAATACTTACCAAACCATAGAGGCAGTGACGGGTATTTGGATCGAAACCAGGAAGGTTTCTTTGCAGACGAACATAAGACATAATTTTGTGTTCCCCTTCACCAGGAACATTAGCATCGGAAAGGATAACCTACAAAAAGAAATACATTATGAGAAAATAATTTGATTTTGAATAATCTACGTCAGGTAGGAGAGTGCCAAAAATTTAAATAAAAGAAAGAAAGACAAGAGAGTTGACAGGTAAGATAGATGAACAGCAAAGTAGACAATAGACATAAGACATACCTTAACTGATCTCCACCCAGGATCATTGTTTAGTCTGAGATGAATGTAGTACTGCAGTGCAACTGACAAAACATGCATAAATTCAGTTCCAGGGGTGATAACATTTGAATCACAGACTTGTGAACTTTCCTTAGGAGGAAGCTTTCTTCCCTCCTCCGCAAACTCTATTCGCAGCCGCTCTTCTTCTTCTGCCTACTCGGTTACAGCAATAAAGACAGTTCACAAATGACATACATAAAGCAATAATCATAAACACATTTTACATAATAATATAGTAGCATGTTTTCAGTTTTGTGATTTCAGTAGGCTACGGTGCGACCATAACAAAACATAGTGATGACACTTCCACAATGTGAACAGACTGCACAAACTTATTCGTTTTCTTCATTATGATTATAACCAGGAAGGATATGCGGAAACTCAAAATCAAGCTTTTATATAAGAACTCTGGGTTCATTGTGCTTATCCTTTTAAGTTCTCTAAGCATAAAAACACTTACTGCTTCCTGTGCATCTCTAGCAGCTCTGAAACGTCTAGACCGTTGCTGATTCATCTTTGCCCTTGGAGCCACACCATCTACAAAATTATTCCATGAAGCAGAAAAATCATTACTCTATACATAATAAATATCAATGTTGATTACATAAATTAAATCTCAAAATACTCACCAATGGCCATGTATATAAGCTTCCGTGGGCGAACCATCACAAAAAGCCTATCGATATAATCAAACATGCATTGAAACACCTCGTCGAATGTGGTAGGAGCCGGCTGTAATTTAAAAAAAAAAAAAAAAGCGAGAAAACGAGTAAAAACTCAGCCTAAACTATACTCAATATGTAGGAACTTTATAAGCAGAAAACACTAAAATTTACATACCCGGTCTTCAGGATGGAAACAGGGATGAATAATACCATTCATATCAAGGTAAAGATTATCGTATTCAAGTTTATTAGGATTAGGTTTACTTGTATCAACTGGTATTGAAATTCCTTCGATTTCAACAGGTTCTTCTTCGATTACATCCTGTATTATCATTGGATATTTCTCTGCTAACCATCTGTAGAATGCTGGAACTCCCATGATTACTCAACCAAACTTGGATTTCTTTGTTTTAGTTGTTCTTCAGAGGCGAACAAGAACAGATAAACTAAAACCCTAATATTACAGAGAGAGATAGAGAAAAAATAAAACTTAAATCTTTCTTTATTTAAGAGACGAGAAACATAAAGAATGATGATTTCCTAATACTAAAACCCTAATGTTACAGAAGCAAAACCCTGATTTTTATTGTAGAGACAAGAAATCGGAACAATAGAACCTCTTCGAGGATCTATTTTATTCTAAAGAATATCGTGCTCGAAAGTAACTGCAGGGAAAATTAGGGCATAGATTTGGTTGTGTTGAGTTGAGTGACTTGAGATGACTAGGATATCTAACGATTCGTGGTACTTTTTTTTTACTCGGTCAACAAAATAGAATAAAAAAGCAAAATTGTACGGGGATCAGACTAATTTAGCGCTAAGCCAAAAGACCGCACGCTAAAAGAACCTAAAAACGATTCGTGGTACTTGCTTGCTATATTTAGGGAAACAACGCAAACAGATACGCACTCGTGGAAGTGTAGGTTTATACTTTTTCTGTGACACCCGGGTAAAAGAAAATATCGCCCTTGCTGGGGATCGAACCCGGGTCACCCGGGTGCAGGTAGCTCAGCCCAGCAGTAAGTATATTGTGCTTTTTATGAAAGTGTTTGTGCCGTGTTGTGTAAAAAAAAAAGAATTGGAAATATCAGTTCCTTATTATTAGATAAAAACTTATCTGGGGTAGAATGCACAATCAAACCATTCGTTACAATTACATTAAGGAAGTCTGGGCAGGTGTTGTTTCAGAAACATGTTTGTATATTCTCTCCTCTGTAGTAGTTGTTGAGTCGCAAAGTTTGCCAACCCATCTGCCGACTGGTTCACCTCTCTATACGCATGTAAGATTACGAATTGTTCGATTTGTAGATGGTCTTATATCTCCTTTATCATGTTATGAATGATCCATGGTGCTTGTGGGATGTCTTTCTTCAGAAGTGTCAACAGCATGCTTTAGTCCGTTTCAAAGTAAATTTAGCTCCATCTTTGTGGGATCGCCATTCGGGTTGCCAATAGGATTGCTCATGTTTCTGCTACCAGCGTTGTACTTATCTCAATTGGTGTTGTCATAGCCATCATCACTCCTCCTAGTGAGTTCTTGCATCCATCCCGCTCTTGCTATCTCCGGTGGTCCTCCCGGCTGGCCTTTACTTGCTCCATCCGTGTTGATTTTCAGCAATTCTTGTTGTGGTGGATTCCATTTGAACCATATATTATTTGTATTCATTCCAATCATATTGCCAGTTTGTTGCCGCCGAGTTTCCGACTGTATGTTGATGTTGTGATCGGTGGCCCATTTGTATTCTTAGCTTAGCAGCATGGCTATCTGGAAGGTTTGTTGTGGAGTCTGAATTGTATTTTTGTAGGGTCTCGCATTTCTTTCCAGCCATATATTCCAAATCGTGAAACAACATATTATGAATGCTTCCTTCCTTGCAGAAATATGCATAAATTCATTGAAGTACGGGCTTGTTGTTGTTGTGTACCTTCTTCTTCCCCAATGTTGTTGTTGGTTATTTGATGTATGTGTATCATGTGTATGTTGTTGACAAATAACATTTGGTATTGGATGTGGTGATAGATTTAGCTGGTTGTATAGTATGGGTTATGTATATCTTGCTTCCACTCAAATGTGAACACAATAGGGTCCAATTTTTTCTCGCCGTGTCACGTTTAAATGGGCAATGTTGGAATGATTCTGGGTGTTGATTACAAATTGGGAAGATGTTAGTGTTGCTGATGTTCCTGATATGTGGGATTTCAAGAGTTGGTAATCCTCCGTGGCTGACTTCCATATGAAAATTCTGATTTTTTGGGGGCAATTAGCTTGCAAAATTTTTTTGTAGCTCTCGACATTGTATGTAGATGTGTTTGAAGTTTGGGTATTTGCAGTATTTGGTGTTAGGACTTTTGTTAACACCTCATAGCCAATTTTAACCGTGGAATGCCCACTTTTTGAGTAGGGCCAAATTGGTTGTCTGGGATTGTTGGGTTTGGTATGTGCATGCATCTAACCGAGTTGGTGATTGTGGGTGCAAATATTTGGTTTAGTAGATTCACAATCCAATTAAAAGAGTGGGGTTCGAATAATGTACTGACCAAATTATTGTCGGTGTCTCCCGGTGTCAATGTGTTTGCATGCATGGGAATCCAGTTTTCTTTAATTCTTGTTGAATTCCCGTCCCCAATATGGATTTCGGAGTTTTCCTGCACAAAAGAAGCCACCTTATGTATATTCTTCTACTTGCCGAGTTCTGTAGTTTTTGTATATCCTGTAAAATTGATCTCAGTTGCATGTACTTTGCTCGATACATGTTATTACAAAATGTGTCAGGATCAGCATGTATCTACCATATCCTCTTACCAAGAAGAGCAAAGTTGTGTTTCCTTGTGTCTCGGATCCCTAGTCCTCCTTGACTGATTGGTAGATTGAGTTTTTCTCTCCCTATCACATGCATTTTCCTTGTATTTTGGTCATGTCCCAAAAAAATGTTTCAGCCAATCTTGTCCATTTTGCGGTGGACGTGTTGATGAGTGCTAAAAAGTGCATATTTTTATATCTTTTTGTTTGCATTTAACTCATCTTTTGTGCATTAATTCTACATTTTATCCCATATTCTGTATTTTCTTGGTTTTCAAGAATAAATATTTTTCTTACTTAATTTTGCATTTTTAGGTAATAAATAAAGTTTGGATGAATAGCAGAGCGGAAAAGAGCAGAAAAGTAGTGAAAAGCCGGGAGGAATTACACAAGGAAGCCGCGAAGAATGTTGTGCACAAGACCAAAAGGCTAGAAGTGGGCTTGAAGAAGAAGAATTGTCCTTAAAGAAGATATGGGCTTGGCATACCCAAGGCCCAAAACCCTTACTCAAACCCATTTTCTATATCCATACCCGCCTCCATTCTCAGCCGTTAGATCGGATCCATCTCATCATCCAATGGTCGCTTCTTCATCGTTCATCAAAATCTGAAGTCCCTGCAAAACACCATAGTACCTAAATTCCAAGCCTTCAGATTAGATCACATTTAGATCCTACGGTCGCTTCTTTGCCTGCGCATCAAACCTCGATACTTCCGCTTAACACTACAACACCTAACTCCATCTGGTGTCGTTAATTTTGTTGTATCTCATAATCCAACGGTCGCCACATACCTCTCCATCGTAGCCGTTCGATTCAATCTATATGGGATCATCCATCGCTCCTTGTCGCAGATCATCAAACTCCGCTGAACCTGCTTCACACCCTAGCAACCGAACACCTACACCCCAAACAAACAGACCCTAATCCCATTTCCATCGAGTTCTTCCCCTTCTTCCCAAAAATTTGCAGAGCTCTGCAACTCCATCACCACCATCTCTTCCATCTCCACCTCGAACACCACCACTACCACCTTCCCCCGACAAACTCAGGAGTCAATCACCACCCTTGTCTCTCCCTTTCTCGTATGTAGCATCGAGTCCTGATGCTGCAAACTCGACAGTGAGAGAAGCTAGGGTTCACAGACGTCTAGGGCTAGGCCAACAACGCAACAAGAGCTAGAGGAGGAGAAGTAGAACATCAACAGGGCATGGGTCGAGCAGAATTCACACATGGGTATGTCGAATTTGATTTTCCCCAAAAGTTAAGGTTTGCAATTTAGGGTTTGGTGAAATTTTGTAATTTGTTGTAAGCTATAAAAGGGAAGTGATGTAGGATGTTAAAGGGTGTTCTTGGTTAGCCGAGATACCCCCAAATTTGGGTTAATCACTGTTTAATTTTAGTTTTAATTTTCAATTTAATATTTAGGGTTCTTCAATTTCTGTTCATGTTTGTTCTTTGTTAATTTCACTGTTAATTTTTAGGGTTCTTCTGTTGCAATTTTCATTCACTGTTTAGTAGTTTAAATGTTGTGTTGTTCCTGTTAATCATGTGTTGTTCCATCTGTTTTCTCATGTTCTGAGTTCACTGCTGAGGCTCAGATGAAGCTTTAGTGGACTGTTAGATAGTGGAATGCTAGGTTAGAGCCTTAGTGCAGTGTGTTGATTGAGCAATGGGAAGAGATTGATGCTCATAGTGCCTGTGATTGATTGTTCTGTCAAAAGACAGTCAATGCTAGGGCAAACTAGTGAGCAAATTAGTTTTCCTCCCATTCTAGATGTATGCATAGGATTTTCAACTCAACCTAGGATCACATTGTTTGGCTAGGACACAAGGGTGGATTCAAAGCCTTAGCTTAACCCACATTCTGTTTTCACAGTCACTTGCAACTTAACTGTTTTGTTACTTCTTCACACCCCTGCCCTTGGCTTAGGCCTTGGTTCCATTGTTCTTTGTTTAGTTTCATTGTTCTGTCACCTTCTCATAATACTTTGTACTGTTTGCTTTTGCCATTGTAAATTTGCATCCTTTTGCCACTGATGTTTGCTTCTTTCCCATGATCATTTTTTACTGTGATTAATAATGATGTGCCTATCTTCCTACATGAGTCACAATCTGAAGGCCTTCCATCCAACCTAGATTTGGTTTGTACCGATATTGTCAAACCGACTTTTCTGAGAGTCCCCAACCTAGGTTTGGAACTGTGTGCTTCCCAAGTCCTCTTGGACTATTTTGCTTCTAAGTATAATACATCTGAGGAACCACAGTTGGAATTAGCATGTTTGCCCGTCCCTAGCACAGTTCATTTCGAGCTAGACCTTTTGCATGATGAACCCCCGAAACTGCGCGATTTTGTTTTCAAAACTATATCTTCTGTAAAATCCAGGTTTGGGGGTAGCTCATTTTGTTTCACAGTTTCACTTGCGTTTCTTTCCTGTTATATATGTGTGAAGCTGTTGAAATGTCTACACTTTGTCTTTTGGGTTGATCCTCAACTCTTTAGATTGTTAGTGTATGGTGAATTTTTTGTATATAATCAAGTAGATAAATTTTAAAAACTTTTGTTCCTTTTGTATATATTTTGCTAATCCAATATGATCTCGGCTGAAATATGTTGGATTTTTGCCTTGAATAACGGAGTTTTAATTCTGCTTTCGCCGAAATCGGGTATTCTCTCTCCTTTTACTCTACTTAGCATGTCCCTTTCCATATGTTGCATTTTAATTCTTTCCATATTTTGAAACATTGAGGACAATGTTTAGTTTAGGTTTGGGGGTATAGAGTAGATACCACGATAATATGCCATAATTGAAAACAAAACTCCATCTTTTTGAAAAAAATTGAAAAATTCCAAAAAAATTAGAAAAATGATAAAAACATAAAAATGGAGCTCATTTACCTTGAAATGTTGACTCTTGTGCAAATATGTAATTATTAGGAGTCTTAGTCTAGATATTTAGGCACCCTGATTCTAGCACAATTCACATAGTGATAAGAAATTTGCACGCGCACGATCTACCAATACATGTATGGCCTCGATCTTCAAGGTGTTTGATAGGAAGTTACGATTGCCAATCACTTTAGAATACTGAACGAAACTTGACTAGCTTGTTCTTTGGTTGGTTGGGATAGAAGGTGGAGGTTACATTAAGAAAGACAACCATCGAATTTAACTGGGTGCATCAAAAAGGGCTACCTCTTGCAAAGTGTCATGTAATCTTTTGTTTCCTTTTGTACATGTATCAAAAGTGTTTCCAAAAAAATCAAGTATTTATCAATTCCATCATCTCTTGTTCCAAAAATAAAAAGAGAATAGTCAATGTAAATAAGAGTCATGTAAAGAGTCATTTTGTTGTTTCATTGTAATAAGCAAGGAGGGTGTATGCCATTGATGTACAACGCGAGTAATTGTGAAATACCTCCAACTCATTCACAATTCTCGTAAAGTCCGGACAGCTAGCTAGATTTCGACCTCAGTTCTTAGCCTGAGAAACTATCTCTTGGTGATTAGTAGTCATAACTTACACATGTGTAGATACACTTTACACTCTTATCACATGTCTTTTTTTTGTTATCAGTGCTAGGATTGTGCCTTCGATAGCTAGATTGACATCTCCATTTTGTTGTGAGCTTAAACTGTTTTGCACATGTCACATTTGATGGAATCTGAGCTTATATTTTGACCTAGAACTTTGTAGGTACGTTCTAAGCAAACCTTCACGAGACTTCAACTCGTCCACTAGGGACACTTAGTGGTTTAAAAGGCTTAGTGCATACGCTAAATGCATTCGAGAGACCAGCGACAGTGGTATAGTTAGGATTTCCTTAGTTTTGTTTTACTTGAGGACAAGTAAAATTCAGGTTTGGGGGTATTTGATGAGTGCCTAATAATGTATATATTTATCCCTTTTTATTGGCATTTAACTCATCTTTTGTGCATTAATTCTACATTTTATCCCATATTCTGTATTTTCATTGTTTTCAAGAATAAATATTTTTCTTACTTAATTTTGCATTTTTAGGTAATAAATAAAGTTTGGATGAATAGCATAGCGGAAAAGAGCAGAAAAGTAGTGAAAAGCCGGGAGGAATTACACAAGGAAGCCGCGAAGAATGTTGTGCACAAGACCAAAAGGCTAGAAGTGGGCTTGAAGAAGAAGAATTGTCCTTAAAGAAGATATGGGCTTGGCATACCCAAGGCCCAAAACCCTTACTCAAACACATTTCCACTATCCAAGCCCGTCTCGTATTTCAGCCGTCAGATCGAAGCATTTCAGCATCCTACGGTCGCTCCATCATCGCACATCAAACTCCGAAGCCCCCGCTTTACATCGCAACGCCCATCTCCATCTTGGGTCGTCCGTTTTGCTACATCCCTTCATCCGACGGTCGCTCCACGCTTACCTCCGTATCGCCGTTGGATCCACCTACCATCTTCCCATCCATCGCTCCTTGTCGCAGATCATCAAACTCCGCTGAACCTGCTTCACACCCTAGCAACCGAACACCTACACCCCAAACAAACAGACCCTAATCCCATTTCCATCGAGTTCTTCCCCTTCTTCCCAAAAATTTGCAGAGCTCTGCAAATCCATCACCACCATCTCTTCCATCTCCACCTCGAACACCACCACTACCACCTTCCCCCGACAAACTCAGGAGTCAATCACCACCCTTGTCTCTCCCTTTCTCGTCTGTAGCATCGAGTCCTGATGCTGCAAACTCGACAGTGAGAGAAGCTAGGGTTCACAGACGTCTAGGGCTAGGCCAACAGCGCAACAAGAGCTAGAGGAGGAGCAGTAGAACATCAACAGGGCATGGGTCGAGCAGAATTCACACATGGGTATGTCGAATTTGATTTTCCCCAAAAGTTAGGGTTTGCAATTTAGGGTTTGGTGAAATTTTGTAATTTGTTGTAAGCTATAAAAGGGAAGTGATGTAGGATGTTAAAGGGTGTTCTTGGTTAGCCGAGATACCCCCTAATTGGGTTAATTTAATTTCACTGTTAATTTTTAGGGTTCTTGTTTTGCAATTTTCATTCACTGTTTAGTAGTTTAAATGTTGTGTTGTTCCTGTTAAATGTGTGTTGTTCCTGTTAATCATGTTTAGTTCCATTGTAGTGTTAATTATGTTCTGAGTTCACTGTTGAGGCTCAGATGAAACCTTAGTGCACTAATGAATGATGAATTGCTAGGAAGGCCTGTTTTGCTTGAGTAATGGGAAGAAGTTGGTGCTCTGATATGCCTGTGATTGACTGTGCTTTCAAAAGACAGTCAATGCTAGGGGCAAATCAGTGAGCAAGCTGATTCTCTTCCCATTCTAGTTGGATGCTTAAGTTTTTGCATTGTTTAGCTAGGACACAAGGTGGATTCTAAGCCTTAGCTTAGCCACAACTGCAACCTCCTCTCTGCCCTTGGCTAACAGCCTTGGTTCCATTGTTCTCTGCTTGTAGTTTCATTGTTCTGTCACATTTACTTCACAGGGAGTGGGATTGTTTACTTTACTTCACTGTTACCATTTGTTTCATTGCTGCTCCCTTGCCTTAGGCTAACTGCCTTTGTGCCTCATTGCCACTGATTTTTGCTTCTTTCCCATGATCATTGTTAGTTTGTTTCACTACCATCTTCATTGCTTTGTAAATATCACAGTTTCACTGCCACTATTTGCTCTTTCTTCTCTTTTGTTTCTCCTGTTCTTGTTACTGCATTCACTGCCTAGTGCTCTGCTGCCTTGTTCTCCCCCTGCTGCTACTACTTGTTGTTGCTGTTGCTGCTGCTGTGCACTTGCCCTTTGCACTGCTGCTGCTCTCCCTTTCCCTGCTGAGCATCTGCTGCTGTGCACTGCTTCTGCTGCTGCTGTGCACTGCTTCTGCTACTGCTGAAGCCCAGATTCATAACAAAAGCCCACTGTGGACTTAATAAAAGCCCAGGTTCAAGGCCCAGCCACAGTTCAGGTTAAGGTCTAAGGCCCAGTTTACTGTTACCAAGCCCAGTTCACAATTGAACTGTTAAGCCCAAGTTCACAGTTCATTCCAACATCATTCAAAGGCCCAAGGCCTAAAGCACTTCACCATTACAAACAAACCCACTAAGCCCAAAGCACAATTAGAAGCCCAATAGCAATTTAGAGCCCAAATAGCTAGAAACTCCAAACACCCCCAGTCTCTGTGGATCGACCCGTACTTGCACGAGCTACAACCGACGACCGTGCACTTGCGGTATTACTGTAGGCCCGTTTTTATCGCTTAATTTTCACACACCTTCGGGCCCACCACAAAGCACATCAACCAGAGGATGGGTTTCTAACGACTGAACTCCTTCATGGACATCATTAGGCTCGGGAAAACGAGTATGAAGGTAATCTTGTAAAATGGTCGAGGCACAGATATCAAGTCCTAAGTGTAGGGACTTTCTGAGAGTTAAAGGTAAGGCACTAGGGAAGTGATAATCACCCCCAAACTTAGAGTTTTCAGTGTCTCTAGATTGATCTCTAATTATTTCTTGAATTTCCGTATCTTCAGAGTCCTTAAAATATTCAAGATATTCTTCTAAGTTATTATCAGGTAGTGCATCTTTACTCATCTCTACGGGTCTATCTTCTTCTTCCAAGACTATTGTTTCTAAGTCGCTAGACTCTAAAACAGTATTTTCGAAATGAACCCGTTCCTCTAAACCACTATCGGCTTCGTAAACAGGAAATACTACGTCGTCTAAAACGGTGGTATCCCTAATCAAATCCTCGTCCATTTGAATAGGTGAATAATCATAAAAATTATTTGGATTTGAACTAGAAATAATATAATCATTATACAACTCAATTGGATTACTAGACTCCTGATCACTATGCCTACATATTTCAGATTCTTCATTACTGCTATCCTCATCATCATAGTACGAAAATGATTGAACCTTATCTAAATAAGTAGTGTCTTTTATTCTAACCTCGTCCTCTAAATTAGGCAAATATTCACTATTGATATCAAGGGTAAAATTAGAAACACTATTTTGGAAATTTAGATTATTTCGAGCAAGTCTTTCATTCGTCTCAGCCATCAACTTGAGGGATTCCTCTATAGAAAGTTCTCTTTCGTCAAAAACTAAGTTATTCATTTCTGCTAACTTACGTGTTGACTCAGCTAATTTACGTGTTGACTCTAGTAAAGAGGAATTATCAGAAGGATCATAAAAAGGACTACTTTTCAATAGTTTGATTGTATCCTCTAGAGACGAAGAACTAGTACTATAATCTTCTTGCTCGTAAGACTGATGCATGTGTGGATAGTAATTGGGCTCACCATGGTATGAACCATAACCTTGAAAAGGTTGGCGTTCCCAACTACTATTCCCACCATGGTCATAAAAATGATGATGTCCATATTCAAATTCAGGTCGATACTCATTGTATTGGCTTCTATCATACCAGTTCGACATTCTTAATTGCAAGGGAAATCTACACAATCACAAACAAGACTGACTCGACCAAATCAAACCTATAGAATCTAGCAAACAAAAAGCATGATGGCTCCACTTAGATTGTTTTCTAGACCAGCTTTTATTCCTTCGAAAAGGAATTCGTTACAATTTGAGCACACCCCTCTGGAATCAATCCGAGCTAATGTAAGTTGAATCGAGGCGAGGGAAGCTCAGTGGAGCTTTGATACCCAAGGCCTCACCGCTATCACAAGGCGGCGCAGTCACGCATTCAACTCACAGAAACCATCATGAACTTTGGAGTGTGCTTAAAGAGCAACCAATATTTTTCGAACGAGTTTCCTATTAAGCTCGTTACCCTATCAGTCTCGTTCTATTCTCCGGCAGCGGCGCCATTTTGTTGTTGTTTTGAAAGTGGTAGTAAAAGTTCGTTGCTCGGACTTGTAAAGATTAAAGTTTTCTAAAATAATAAATATATACACAATAATTGTCACAATGGGCGAGAGATACTGGGACTAAAGATTCGGCCATTTTTCATTTTCAAGTGGTTCAGAATTTAATTCTAGGCGATTATAGTTCAAAACAAAACAAATATTAACTCTAGTTTATTGCCAAGATAGATTTATAAAATATTACTTGTATTTCTTAAGCATGGCATATCAAAAATCCCTAGGACTAAGCATAAACCATCAAATGAAATCACAAATAATTAATTAAAATCTTAATTCAATTAAAATTGGTGCAAAAAGTAAATATAGAATTAAATAAAATTACCCCAAGTATGAAGTTTGGCCTCCTCCGTCGTCCCAGTGTTGGGGTTTATCTCATCATAGTAAAAATGCTCTCAAAATATTTCATTGATGCTCAAAAGTGTTTTACAATGAAGAGAAATACAAGAAATTGATGAAAAACAGAACTCTGCGACCCACAGAAGGCGTCCAAAATCAACGACAGAGATGAGGTGCTGTTGTCGTTGAAGAACTACGACCCACACTGGACAGTCGATGTTGCTGTTGAAGAACGACTGCTTCTGAGAGTCCGTTCTTCGTGTTCTTCAGGCGTGTTAATGGCAGCAGCAGCAGCAGGTAACTTCTCTGCAACTCCTCCTGCGCCTCTCTGCTCGCCTCCAAACCTCCCCAAACTCTCGACAGCCTCTCTAGTACTCCCAGGGAACATATTTATACACCTACATCTCGTTTAATCTCCCTCAATTACTCCATATAATCTTCATTACTCGGTGTTTAAAGAAAATATTTTCCGAATATTTTCTTCCCTGAAATGATTCTCCACGCGTAAACAGCCTCTGATACTCCCTTATTTAGCTTCTACACGGTCCAAAAGTGTGCTAGAGTCCTCCATGCATCATCATAACACGTCCGAATCCCTCAAAAAATCCTCTCAAACCCGTGACTGCCATGTTCTCTGATGATGACTTGTTTAGCCGATTCTAGCCAAATTAGATCGATTCTGACACACATACTGTATTCCTTAAGCTATATCACATCTTCCTACCAATTTTTAGCCATTGAATCGCACCACAACACCTTCATTTTGTTGATTGAAAATCTGCCAGAGAGAGAATATATTTTCCCGCCAAAAATGAAATTTGAATTATGAGAAGAAAAGTGTCCTCCCCCTAATCCTGTACGGGTGTCCCTTTAGCAATTGGGGTGGAAATAGTAATTTTGGGGTGGAAATAGTAATTTTTCTGGGTTCCTCCGGTACATTTCTGGGACGCTTCCGGTGCATTTCTGGGGTGCCTTTAGTACTTTTCTCCGGGGTGTAAATCATCACTTTTTTGAGCTCATTTCGCCGCAAAGGCTTATTTCTCTAAAAACATCTACAAAAACACAAAATAACACAATAAGTACTTAATCGAGTCTAACAATACAGAATATTGAGAACAAAATAGACACATAAATGCGTCTATCAATACTAGAGGCATATCAGTGAGCAAGCTGATTTTCCTCCCATTCTAGATGTATGCATAGGATTTTCAACTCAACCTAGGATCACATTGTTTGGCTAGGACACAAGGGTGGATTCAAAGCCTTAGCTTAACCCACATTCTGTTTTCACAGTCACTTGCAACTTAACTGTTTTGTTACTTCTTCACACCCCTGCCCTTGGCTTAGGCCTTGGTTCCATTGTTCTTTGTTTAGTTTCATTGTTCTGTCACCTTCTCATAATACTTTGTGCTGTTTGCTTTTGCCATTGTAAATTTGCATCCTTTTGCCACTGATGTTTGCTTCTTTCCCATGATCATTGTTAGTTTGTTGCACTGCCATTGTTAATCTCTTAGTTATTGTTCCCTATTCTTCCCTGTTCCTCATCTCTGTCTGTGTTCTCTTTTATTCTCTTTCTTTTGCTATCTTTTGCTCTTCTAGTTTCTCTGTTTTGCTCCCCATTTGTCCATTGAAGCTCACTGTGGCCTAAGTGCATTGATCATTAAGAGCCCAGTCCAGTTCACTGTGGACTCATTCAAAAACCAAACTGATAGCTCTATCAAGCCCAGCTCACAGTTCACTTTCCAAGCTAAGGCCTGTCACTGTCAAGCCCAGATCCTCATACAAGCCAACTGAGCCCAAAGCTCACTTCAACACTGAGCCCAAGTTCAGTTCATTGAAACCAAAGGCTAAAAGCCCAGGTTTGATCCCAAGGCACAGTGCAATTCAAAAGACCAAAAGCCCATAAATTCACAGTCAATCCAAAAACCCACTAAGCCCAAAGCACAATTAGAAGCCCAATAGCAATTTAGAGCCCAAATAGCTAGAAACTCCAAACACACCCAGTCTCTATGGATCGACCCGTACTTGCACGAGCTACAACCGACGACCGTGCACTTGCGGTATTACTGTAGGCCCGTTTTCATTTCGCTTCAATTTTATACGCTTTCCCGGGCCCACCACGTGTGCTGGAAGAAGTTAAGTTTGCATAACATGGTTTGTCGTTGGTATAAGGGATGAGTGATGAGTAACCATATGCCTGTTTGATTGAGACACTTGGTGATCCATCCTTTAGCCTTTCTTTTCAATCTTTGTAGAAGTTGAGCAAAAATTGGTGATGAGTTCCTCACCTATTGAAACTGCACTCCCAAAACTTTAGGTGGGTTGTGGGATGTTGGGATGTTGAAGGTGTTTGCTAGCCAGTATTTTTTGGTTTGAGTTGTATTTAGATGGTGTATGAGAATTGATTTATTATGTTGATAGTCTGGCCAGCTGATATAGAATAGGAGTGTCGGATGTTGTTGAGGTTATCAAAAGTTTGTTGATTAGCTCATCAAGTAATTAGCAAATCATTTGTATACATTAAATGAAGGATTGGCTGAGTCTATGTTGATATGTTCAAGCCTTTCAATTTCCCTTGGTTCTCCAGTCTTTCCAGATTTGTTGACAGGATCTCTGCACGGAAAATGAAAATATATAGTGATAGGGGTTCTCCCTGCCTTAGCCCCATTTTGGTTGGATATGTCCCTTTGGTGTGCCATTTATATTCACTAAGTATGAAACAGTAGTTATACACAACATCACATATTCAATGATTTTTCCCATGAATCCCAAAGATATAAGGTTTCGTCTCACAAAGCCCCAATCTATACTATCATAAGCCTTTTTAATGTCTAACTTCAGCACAATTTTGGGATTCTTTGTAGGTGTTGATGTTCTAATGTGATGAAAGATTTCAGTTCCAATGGCAATGTTGTCATGTATTGCTCTATTGGGGATAAAAAGCATTATAGTATGGACTAATCATGAATTGTAATAAGGGCCTTAGTATGTCTACCATTAGTTTTGAGATGACCTTATAAACTACATTACATAGTCCAATTAGTCTAGACTCATTTGGTATGCTTGGGCTATCTTCTTCTTCTTTTTTATTTTTTTTGAAGCATGCAATTTATTAAGTTAAACTGAGATTACACGTGGGAATGTTATGCCCATAAAATCTGCTATTACAATAGAACTGATAGGTGGGGAATTACATTGTCCCACATTGTTGTTGCGAGTTTCCCCATAGAGCAATCATCTGCCGCTCGATTTTCCAGACTGTCCACTGCTTGATTTCCTTCTCTGAAGACGTGCCTAATAGTATATTGATGAATTTGGGTAAACCTATACTTGATTTATGCAATTTGATTAGAAATATACCATGGAGCACCGGTGTCCGAGGTTAGAAATCTCATTAAGTTCTCTTAGTCTGTTTCAAATTGAACTTTTGGCCATCCTCGTTCCGTCGCCGTTCTAAAAGCGATGAGCATGGCCCAAATTTTTTGCTACAAGTGCAGTGGTGATACCCAGTGGTTGTGTTATCGCTAAAATTGTGTCGCCCCCTCGTTTCGGCATATAATACCTACTCCTCCTATTCCGGGATACCCCCTTGATGCTCCGTCCATGTTAATTTTGATCCAATCTAAGTGGGGTTTGATCCATCCCACGAAGATAGTTGTTGTTGCTAGTGCTGTTTGCGATGGGTTTGGATAAGGTTGCATCCCCGGTAGTACTGGCGGTAGGTGCTTTTGAGCCCATCTATATTCATGTTGGAGTTTGATGGACATCTGCATTATATTCGTCAGATTTGGGAGTTGTTGGCGATATACTGCGTCATTCCTAGTTATCCATAAGGACCAAAAAAATGAAGCAAAAAGATGTGGTGAATGGGGAAGGAGCTTTTGTTTTAAGGAGTAGGGAAACTGTCGTCTGATGAGGAAGTGAAGTGTATGTTATGAGTAGGGTTTTGGTTGTTTGTGAGATGAGGTACTAGGAGGTTCCAGGAATCAATGGTTATTTTACAATGAAGCATAATGTGACTAGACGTTTCAGGACTAGAATTGTATTGAGGACATAGGTTGGAGTTGGTGGGTTGGATGCGGTTGAGAATGTTGAGGGTTGGTAGACCCTTATTAATTGCTTTCCACAAGAAAATCTGTAGTTTTGGGGGACACAGGAGTGTCCAAAAAAAGATAGTTGGTGGGAGGGGGTTTTGATGGGTTTGCACAGAGTAGTTGATGAGGCAGTTATATCCTGATGCCATCGTATATTTTCCGCTTTTGGTATGAGGCCAAATGATCTTGTCTGGTTGGTTTTTCCGTGGGATGGGAATGCTGAAGATTCGTTGAACTATGGACTGGGGAATTAGATTCAGCTTATCATGATTCTAGTTCCTTGTTGACGGGTCGATGATGTCAGCAACCGAACATATGGGATATCATAGGGCTCGGTTAATGTTGTTATTGAATTGTGGAACCTTATCCAAAGGGAGGGGAGGGATGTTTTAGAAAGTGGGTGTCTGTTTGAGGTATTTGCATTATATAATGTGGCTAGTACGGAGGTAGGTTTTTCGTCAATGTTCCAGATTTGTTTCATGAGAAGTACTTTGGTGTGCTCCTTGCTGCTTCTGATGCCTAGTCCTCTCTGAGATTTGGGTTTTTATATCTTGTCCCGTCCTAGTGGGTGGATCTTCTTGATGGAAGAGTCATGGCCCCAGAAGAAATTTGTTGTAATACGATCTATTTTTTTGTGGATGTGTATAGGAAGGGTTTGTGTTTGCATGAGGTGATTGGTTGTAGGGGTATGGGACGATTTTATGAGTGCAAATCTGCCATCTTGGTTTAGGCATTTAGTCATCCAACTTTTTGCCTTGCGGTTTAAGCGCTGAAGGATTGGGGTGGAGATATGGTTGGACGATCTCCCATGTTTAAATTGCACTCCTAGGTGTGTGTGTGTGGTGGTGCGGGTGGGGGGGGGG
>NW_020620825.1:9645050-9647040 GCF_003573695.1 Papaver somniferum | reverse complement strand
GGGGGTTAATGTTTTTGGCATATTGAAGGCTTGTTTTAGTTCATCTAGTTGGTGTTGTTCTAGTTTCAGGTGATGGATGATTTTAGATTTTGATGTGTTGACCCACCGAATTTCCATAAGCTTGTAGCAGATGTTTAAGGTGATTGTGCCTTCTGAAGTTGCTTTATATATTATCAATAAATCATCCAAGTACATGAGATGTAGTATTGGCGGGGCCTTCTGGGAAATGCGAAACCCTTCTATTTTTTCCTGGTTTTCAAGAATTTCCAAATTTGTGAATAATATTTCCGCGCATATAATAAATATATAGGATGAGAGAGGATCTCCTTCACCTATTACCCTAGTTGGGGTGATGTACCCATATGGAGTTTCATTGATATTAATAGAGTAGGTAATTGTTTATATGCACATCATAATGTAATCCACGAATAGTGAAGGGAAGACTAAGGTGGTGAAAGCTTGTTTGATGAAACCCCAGTCCAAGGAGTCATAGGATTTTTGAACGTCTAGATTTAGGGCTACTTTGGGATATTTAGTGCAGTTTGAGATCTTGATATAGTGAAAAAGTTCGGCAGCGCAATATCTATGTTATCGTGAATGGATCTTTGTGGCACAAAGGCACTCTGATACAAGCTTATCAAAAATAGGAGTAGAGGTCTGATGCGATTGACCAGTGTCTTTGAAATAATTTTATATGTGACAATACATAATCCCATTGGCCTAAATTGGGAGGGTTTTAAGGGATGACCAACCTTCGGGATTAATATAAGGTTAATATGGTTCATGAGAGGGTGGATGCTAAAGGAATTAAAGAAACTTCGAACTATCTCAATTAGTTGTGGTTTGGTTGTTCCCCAGAAAACTTTAAAAAACTGACTGGTATATCCACCCGGTCCTGGGGCACGTTCCGATCCTATGGAGAAGAGCTCTTTTTTGGTCTCCTCAGGGGTCACCTCGGCTGTTAACTCATTACATTGTTGAGGGGTTAACCTTGGTGTTATTGCTTCAAACAGGCTTTCATCAATTACTGTAGTTGGTGTGGTATACTGATCTATGAAGTGTTCAATCATGAGCTTGATAATTTCTTCCTTATCTGTAATCCAAGTGTTTTGATGATCTTGGAGTTGTTGTATGTTGTTACAGCTTTTATGAATTGTAGCCTTGGTATGAAAGAACGTTGTGTTGCGGTCTCTAGATTGAAACCATTAAATTCTGGATCTCTGCTGCCAGTAAGTTGCGTGGCAATCAAGTAGATTTAGGTGTTCGATTCAGAGTTGTTTTTCTTGTTAAATCCAATTTCCAGTTCAGTTCCAGTCAACCTCGCACAATGATGTTGGGTTGTTTTGATTTTCATAATTGATTTTTAATCAATGTGGGTTGGTGGCCAAAGTTGATCTTGTTCCATTCCGTTAGGGTTTCGCTGGTTGATATGAGTTTGAGATAGAGGTTTAAGGGTGGGTCCGATTCATGTAGCTTATCCCATGTCGAGTTAACCACTTGATGAAGCCGAGGATGAGATAAACATAGGTGTTCAAATTTGTAATTACTGCTCCCTTGCCAGTCTAAGGCTTTCGTTTGGAGTAGGACATGAGCATGATATGACGCTATACGCAGAAGATGAGTGATTCTAGCATGAAGGTTGGTTGTTTTATATTGTTTGTTTGTTATTGATCGATCGAGTCTTTCTTGGATATTGTCTTTGCCTTATTGGTTGTTTGTCCAAGTGAATGGGTCCCCTTGGAAGCCAAGATCCATATATCTCATTCGGTTCATTAAATTGAGAAAAGGTTGCGTTTATGCATATGTGACTGGCCTGCCACCTTTTTTCTCCGATTGGTTCATCACTTCTTTGAAGTCTCCCAGGAGTATCCAAGGTGTTTAAGTGCATGGGAAAGTTGTTGGAAAGTCTTCCCAAAAAGATTTCCTTGGGTCTAGGTGAGGAAGACCTTACATACCTGTCCAAAGCCAATGCTGGGCCCGGGGGGGGGGG